>NW_021826338.1:2500-13129 GCF_006345805.1 Octopus sinensis | reverse complement strand
TCAGGACTTCGTTCCCAGCCAAGTGGGTCCCTAGGTTCGCTACACTTACGCCCATCCCCGATTCCTCAATGCATGCAGTATGCATACATGTATGCATACTGCATGGATACATTGAAAATCCAGTGGACCTACAAGTACAACGGAGTATGGATGGAAGCACTCCGTCGGTTACGACGACGAGGGTTCCGGTTGATCCGATCAACGGTACAGCCTGCTCGTGAAATTAACGTGTAAGTAGCTGAGCATTCCACAGACACGTGTACCCTTAACGTAGTTCTCGGGGATATATTCAGCGTGACACAGAGAGTGACAAGGCCGGCCCTTTGAAATACAGGTACAACAGAAACAGGAAGTAAGAGTGAGAGAAAGTTGTGGTGAAAGAGTACAGCAGGGATCACAACCATCCCTGCCGGAGCCTCGTGGAGCTTTAGGTGTTTTCGCTCAATAAACACTCACAACGCCCAGTCTGGGAATCGAAACCGCGATCCTACGACCGCGAGTCTGCTGCCCTAACCACTGGGCCATTGCGCCTCCACACAACGGAGAATACCAAGAAGCTGACTCGAACAAAATGAAATATCACTAATGCTGGGCACCAACCTTGAAAATCTTTTAGTCTAATGCTGGGTCGCAAACCGGGGTCCACCTGGCCCTGAGGGTTCATATAAATTTTTTGGGGTCCACGAAAAGCTAGTAAATTGGGTACCGCTATAGCATTTTAAGGGCCTGAAAAAAATTTGTTTTAGATGGATGTATTGGTATGTATTGCAAGAGACATCTAGGTTTCTCTCTTTAACATTTTACATTTAAAAAATAATAATAATAATAAATGCGCCCTTTTAAAGCCTAGCCAGGCTCATGGGCCCGGTTTCCCTGTTTCAATGGTGTATGTATTCCCCAGCTGGATGGGGCACCAGTCCATCGCAGCGTTACTCATTTTTGCCAGCTGAGTGGACTGGAGCAACGTGAAATGAAGTGTTTTGTTCAAGAACACAACGCGTCGCCCGGTGGAATTAAGGTGCAAGTGGCTGAGCACTCAAGAGACACGTGTACCTTTAACGTAGTTCTCGGGGAGATTCAACGTGACCCAGAGTGTGACAAGGCTGGCTCTTTGAAATACAGACGCAACAGAAACAAAGAGTGAGAGAAAGTTGTGGTGAAAGAGTACCGCAGGGTTCGCCACCAACCCCTGCTGGAGCCTCAATAAACACTCACAACCCTCCGGATCTGGGAATCGAAACCGCCAACCTACGACCGCGAGTCCACTGCCCTAACAACTGGGCCATTGCTCCTCAACATATATGGATATACGATTTGTAAATGAGTGACAGATGGGGCAAACATTACGAAGAATTAATTTTAGCAGTTTTGAGGTTGCATTGATGTATATTTGTATATTTACCAAAATATCTATGCACATGTTTGAAGCACGTGTACAGCAGCAACTGCACTAAGAGTCCACAAACAATATGTGCTGTCTATACATACATATATGCATACCTATGTACATATATGTGTATATATATATATGTATATGTATATATATTTACTCTCTTTCTCTTTTTACTCTTTACTGTTCAGTCATTTGACTGTGGCCATGCTGGAGCACGCCTTTAATCGAGCAACTCGACCCGGGACTTCTTTTGTAAGCCCAGTACTTATTCTATCGGTCTCTTTTGCGAACCGCTAAGTAAACGGGACATAAACACACCAGCATCGGTTGTCAAGCAATGCTAGGGGGACAAACACAGACACACAAACACACAACGCATATATATATATATAATATATACGACGCGCTTCTTTCAGTTTCCGTCTACCAAATCCACTCACAAGGCTTTGGTCGGCCTGAGGCTATAGTAGAAGACACTTGCCCAAGGTGCCATGCAGTGGGACAGAACCCGGAACCATGTTGTTGGTAAATAAGCTACTTACCACACAGGCACTCCTGCGCCTGAAACTGACTTATTGGAAGTCCACCTGAAGATTGTCGATCAAGACAAGAAACAATTGTAGTGGCGGTTTTTTTGACTATTTATTAAAAATTTATGTATTGATTAAGTCTTTCCTTGTTTTGTTTTGCAAAATAGTGTTTTGTCTCTAATAATTTTATAATATTTTACTATAAAATTGGATTTAATCCTAAATCTGATTTTTTCCCTGTAAATTTGGATTTATTCCCTAATATTTATTATATATATATATATTATATATGTGTGTGTGTGTTATGTATCAACATACTGAGGAATATAGGGGTAGAGAGAGAAAGGTGAATGTATTTTAGGTATGTATATACATATGTACATAGAAGATGGCGGTATAAGAGTTATCTTCGTTGTCTTTGTACTAATGTCACCCCCTTAAATGTTATGATATTGCGTCCGCGTGCATGCAATGTACTCGTACACACAACACGTACATGCATATTTGCACACACACGCACATGCAAAACATATGAAAACTTACCTACCTCCCTACACACACACACACACACTCACACATATACATACATATATAAGAAATCTATTTTATGTAATTGATGCATATATGTGCGTGTGATTGTGTGTGTTTACGTATGTATATATACACTTACATACACACATGCACATGTATATATATATATATATATATATAAATTCTACACGCATACGGCCACAAATTCTTGTGGTTAAATTACCGTACATATATACATGTTTTTATACATGTATGTATGTATGTATTATCTATATATATCTATCTATCTATCTATCTATCTATCTATCTATCTATATATATATATTATATATATATATATAATTATATATATATATATGTATATTATATATTATATATGATATATATATATACATATATGTATATATCTATATCTATATCTATATATATTATATATATATACATATATATTATATATATGTGTGTGTGTGTGTATATATATATATACACACACACATAATACATATGTATATATATGTGTCTCTAAATGTATGTGTGTGTTTGTGTCTATATTTGTGTTGCCATCGTGATATGCTTTTTTATAATTACCTTCGCAAAGAGTGATATCATAAAAATTTATTTCTATAGTCCTCGAAGGAATTTCAGTAATAAAAAAAATAATAATAATCTAGAAAAAAATAAAAACGGATTTCCCCCTTTCGTAATTCTATTTCTCGATACCAAAAACATGTTGGTTGGTTGGTTGGGAGAAATAATGAGTACTGTCTATCTCAATATGTTACCACATGTTTCAACACCCGAAAAAAAAAACGCCAGGATCGTCATCTGCTTGAAAAGCAACCAGTTAAGTTCGGGTTGATGCATGTGATACAGATAGAGAGACATGAATTGGTAGAGTCATGAGAGCGTCGGAGAGAATGTCTGGCGGAAATTATGCTGAAACTCGACGCTGTCAGTTCAAATCCCACTGTGATCATTTTACCTTTTATTCTTTATTAGTATTAGTAAAAATAATTCCAAGAAGAGCAATGGATTAGTAGAAGTACAATAACGTCGGTCGGGATTCTTTGTGATATTTTCTGTTCTTCTTTGCGTTCTGAGTTCAAATCCTGCCACAGCCTACAAGGTTGGTAAACTTAACACATAGATCAGTTTAACCCACCACCTATTGTCCTGAATATTTTTTATATTTTAAGCACTCTGGCCAGGTCTCTGGTTTTAGGATATCTTGACCCCGCCCACACAGAAGCCCATTTAAGGCCCTTTAAAGGGTCATGAGTACTTCTTTACCTTTCTAAGTAAAAATCTGAAGAACACATGTAACCCGTTAAAATGATAACTGAATTATAGCTACATGCTTGAGAAGCTCTGATCGAACACGGAGAATAACCAACGAGCAAATCCTTCGTGGGGAGCGTGTGAAAGAGTAAGAGAGAGGGAGAGAGAGACACGGGAGGACAGAGAAAGAGAGGCAGAGACAGAAACAGAGACAAACAGACAGACAGACAGAGAAAGAGACAAAAGGCCCTAAAAGAAGTAGGAAAATGATCCGCTGTTGCATGTGATCAGTAGTATGAGCCAGGAAGCCAACATCATCCGCATAAAGGAGTTCCCTGATCAAAGTTTCAAATGTTTCCGACTTGAAGTTGAACATTCTCAAGTTGAAGACTCTTCCATTAGTTCTGAATTGCAAAAGAATACCTATTTCTTTACTACCCACAAGGGGCTAAACACAGAGGGGACAATCAAGGACAGACAAACGGATTAAGTCGATTAGATTGACCCCAGTGCGTAACTGGTACTTATTTAATCGACCCCGAAAGGATGAAAGGCAAAGTCGACCTCGGCGGAATTTGAACTCAGAACGTAACGGCAGACGAAATACGGCTACGCATTTCGCCTGGCATGCTAACGATTCTGCCAGCTCGCCGCCTTATTGCAAAAGAATACCCTTATCACAGTTGTGGAATGCATGTGTAAGCAGAACGGTTAAGAATAGCAAAAAAAAAGAAGAAAAAATGGGGGAGAAGGAATATCACCTTGCTTTATTCCATTGTCAATCGGAACTTCGTCAGACAATTTTCCGGTAAAGATGACCCAGACTACCATGTCTTGGTGCAACCACTTGAACATAATGACAAACAGTGGTGAGCACCCGACCTTTTTCAAGGATTGCCCACAGTGAATCTCCGTATCTCCGTTATCCGTATCAAAAGCTATCGTTAGATCAAGAAAGACTTGGTATAAAGGCACCTTCTGTTCAGTGCATTTGCCTTGTATCTGTCTGGCAGAAAAATATCATGTTGATTGTTCCTCTACCTGATCTGAAAAGCCACTTTGTGATTCAGGGATGATCGTAGGGCAGACATCTTCCATCAGCCTATTCAACAAAAAACCCAGTAAGCCCTTTGCCAACAGCTTCCAGGAGTGTGCTGCCACAAATTCCATTCCCTCGTTTGCCGTTGAACAAAGTCTTCATACATACATACATGCGTATGTGCTTACATATATACATACATACATGCATGCATGCATACAAACATATATATGTATATGTATGTGTGTGTATATATATATATATATATATATAGATATAGATATATATATAGATAGATAGATAGATAGATAGATAGATAGATAGATAGATAGATAGATAGATAGATAGATATAGATATACTTATACATACATATATATATATATTCATACATATACATATACATACATATATATATATACATGCACACATCTGTATGTATTTATATATAAGTCCTCATACATACATACATGTGTATGTGCTTACATATATACATACATGCATGCATACATACATACATATATGTATATGTGTATGTGTGTATATATATATATATAATATATATTATATATATATAGATATATAGATAGATAGATAGATAGATAGTATAGATAGATAGATAGATAGATAGATAGATATAGATATACTTATACATACTATATATATATATATATATATATATTATATATATATATTCATACATATACATATACATACATATATATATACATGCACACATCTGTATGTATTTAGATATAAAAATGTATCTTTTGATATTTCAATACACACACACGCACGTACACATATATATTAAATATACATGTATACACACACACACACGCACACAAACATACATGCGTAACCTTATATATATATATATATATATGTGTGTGTGTGTGTGTGTGTATACGTATCTTGCTATCTTTCTCCTTCTCTCCTTCTATTTATCCTTATTTATACAGAGCGGGAGAGAGAGAGAGAGAGAGAGAGAGAGAGAGAGAGGTAAATATATATATATATATGTATATGTATATATATATATGTTTCTGTAGACACATACACAGACACACGCACACGCACGTATATTCTGCGACACTATATGCATGACAATAGCTTGCTGCATGACATAAGCTACGCCGTTCCAATCGTTCACAATGCTTGCAGATCCACCGACCTGCTGTTAGCAAATCTCGTTGTTGAAGATGGCGGCGACGACACAGAAGATGCTGGCAATAGTGCTTATGGGAGCAGCGGTAGCCTTGGTGGTTGACGGCATCATCGTCGTCGCCATGTTGGATGTCGTATTGGAAGTGTAGGTGTCTGCATGCGGCGGTGTTGTAGGTGGCTCTCTAAATGAAAATCTTGTTCTTCTAAACCAGCAGTACTGATTAAAAAAAAACGACATTAGATGTTGCTTGATGTAAGCTTTATTCAATGACCAGGTTGCTGACATCATTTCTAGGTCAGAACCAGTCGGGTTTTTTTTTATGTATTTATATTCATTTATTTATTTTTGTTGGAGAGGAAAGGATGGCTGCCTATTACACCACAAAGAATGACGGCGTTTACATTTAGTACACGCACTCACACACGCGCGCGCACACACATGCACACATAGATGCATACACACACAACTTCTCTCTCTTTTTCTCTTATTCTCTCAAGTTTATTCTTTTCTTTCTTTATAACTATTCCTAAGAAAGTAGAGACTAAGGGTGTATATATGTATGTATATATCTATGTATATATAATCAAAATAAGCAACAAGGATATCCAAGGTAGAGTAGTACAATTGTTTCATGCTACTTCATTGTATTAAACCCTGTAAGTATTACATCAGTTTTAAAATGTCGAGCAATCTTCAGCCATTGTCCGTTTAATTGAAAAATTCTATATGTGGCTGAAGATTGCTCAACATTTTAAAATTGATGTAATACTTACAGTGTTTAATACAATGAAGTAGCATGAAACAATTGTACTACCCTACCTTGGATATCCTTGTTGCTTATTTTGATTATAATCACCCTATTTGATTTATATGGATAATACCATACAAAATTCTGGTGCCTTTAACTTAAGTACCATATTCATCTGAATCTAAATTTTGCTATGTATGTATATATGTTTGTATATATACAATTTGTCTACTAGGGTTTGACTGCTGTGAATCACTCCATACACGTAGCCTCTAAGGATCATTCTTAAACCGGATCAAGATTAGAGCTTAGAAATGGATTCTTTACTTTAATATTGATTTCAATTTTTGAACGAGGCCAACAAGTTCGAGAGAGGGGCTAAGTCCCTTAAATCGACCTCGAAAGAATGAAAGGCAAAGTCGACCTCGGCTAAATTTGAACTCTGAACGAAAGGACGGGACGAAATACCTATTTCTTTATTACCCACAAGGGGCTAAACACAGAGGGGACAAACAAGGACAGACATAGGTATTAAGTCGATTACATCGACGCCAGTGCGTAACTGGTACTTAATTTATCGACCCCGAAAGGATGAAAGGCAAAGTCGACCTCGGCGGAATTTGAACTCACAACGTAACGCAGACGAAATACCGCTAACCATTTCGCCCGGTGTGCTAACGTTTCTACCAGCTCGCCGCCTTTTATTCTCTCTTTCTCTTATTCTCTCAAGTTTATTCTTTTCTTTCTTTATAACTATTCCCAAGAAAGAAGAGACTAAGGGTGTATATATGTATGTATATATCTATGTATATATAATCAAAATAAGCAACAAGGATATCAAAGGTAGAGTAGTACCGCTAGGCATTTCGCCCAGCAAGCTAGCCGTTCCGTCAGCTCGCCGCCTTTTCCCCTACAGTGATATTAAGCACTGCGGACAGCGGCTAAACCCACATCGAAAACTTGTGCCACACCCATGAGGGGAACATCGACCAAAGAAAATTTTGTTGAGTGTTTGGGATGATTGGGAAGGATTTATTCATTATAAGCTTTAAGGGCCGAATGAAATATTTATTTCTGAAGACTACTGTCAGCAATTTCACCTTTTGAAAATTGCTTTGAATAGAAAACATTCTGCCTAAATAACTCGCAGAAGGGTGGGATTCTTTTACATCAAAATAATACACGAAGGCGCAGGAGTTGCTGTGTGGTAAGTAGCTTGTCTACCAACCACATAGTTCCGGGTTCAGTCCCACTGCGTGGCACCTTGGGCAAGTGTCTTCTACTATAGCCTCGGGCCGACCAAAGCCTTGTGAGTGGATTTGGTAGACGGAAACTGAAAGAAGCCCGTCGTATATATGTTTATATATGTATATGCGTGTGTGTGTTTGTGTGTCTGTGTTTGTCCCCCTAGCATTGCTTGACAACCGATGCTGATGTGTTTATGTCCCCGTTACTTAGCGGTTCGGCAAAAGAGACCGATAGAATAAGTACTGGGCTTACAAAAGAATAAGTCCCGGGGTTGATTTGCTCGGCTGAAGGCGGTGCTCCAGCATGGCCGCAGTCAAATGACTGAAACAAGTAAAAAAAAAAAAAAAAAGACCTCACGTTACTAAAAATGTTCTGGAATCGTTCGGTTGGGGGAAAAAACGTTCTACAATCTCCATATTCCCCAGACATTGCTTCATCAGGCTACAACATATTTACATCTTTTGCAAAATCCTTATAAACAAGGAAAGTAGGACTGGCAGGACATGATACCAAAAATAAAAAAGAAAGAAAATGACTTCGATATATGTTTAAATTGAAAACCCAAAGAATTCTTCAAATCACGCTTAGCAAAACTTACAAAAAAGATGGTAAGAAGTAATAAAATATTGGTTTCGAATTTTGGCACAAGGCCAGTAATTTCGAGAAAGAGATTAACTTGATTACAACGACTCAAAGGATATGTATAAAAAAAAAAAAAAGCAAAGTCGACCCCAGCGGCATTTTAACACAGAGCGTAATGGCGGACGAAACACCGCTAAGTATATTGTTCGGCTTGGTAACAATTCTTCCTGCTCGCCGCCTTGAAAAGAGAATATTACTCTTTTACTCTTTTACTCTTTTACTTGTTTCAGTCATTTGACTGCGGCCATGCTGGAGCACCGCCTTTAATCGAGCAACTCGACCCCGGGACTTATTCTTTGTAAGCCCAGTACTTATTCTATCGGGCTCTTTTTGCCGAACCGCTAAGTGATGGGGACATAAAAACACCAGCATCGGTTGTCAAGCAATGCTAAGGGGACAAACACAGACACATAAACACACACACATACACATATATATATACATATATACGACGGGCTTCTTTCAGTTTCCGTCTACCAAATCCACTCACAAGGCTTTGGTCGGCCCGGGGCTATAGTAGAAGACACTTGCTCAAGATGCCACGCAGTGGGACTGAACCCGGAACCATGTGGTTGGTAAGCAAGCCACTTACCACACAGCCACTCCTGCGCCTATTATGTAGGAAATTATAAAGATTATTAAATTCACAGTATTAAATATCATGTTTCGTTTCTGATTAGACCTTGTGGAGGCGTTGACTAACGTTTCTGGCTATATGACTCTCCCAGAAATATTGGGCTGCGAAAATGGATGGCTGGATGAATGGAAATATCATGTTTGCATTTTTAAATAGATACAATACAGAACTTTCTCTGTTGCATGAAATAGCGCTGGTAAGGTGCAAAAGTTTAGTGAGGGCAAATAAAAACTGTGTCTAAATATATTCTGATATACAGAGAGAGAATACTTATTGAAAAATAAAAAAGCTTTGTTTTGCTCTTGTGTTTGGTTTGCAAGAGACTCGATGGAAACAAGTTGAAGCGGTAGGAGTGTCATTATGCCAATAAACACAGGCAGTGGTTCTATTTCACTTTATTATTATTATTATTATTATTATTATTATTATTATTATTATTATTATTATTATTATCATTATTATTATTATTTTTTTTCTTTTTCTTTCAAATTTGCTTCCATTTCTTGCCGAGTGTCTTCCCGACTCCTAGGGCAAAGAAACTCATAGTATACATTGGTAGGCCATTAAACTAAACTCAATAGTTCGTTCATTTTTTTAATTTTTTCTTAAAGTTAAATTAAAATACATGGGTAGTAATAGTTCTCACATCGACAATGCTCTTCTCAATACGTTTGGTGTACCAGTTAAGACAATCTTTTGCACTTCTTGCAGGGATGGTAAGCCAAGGATCATTCTCATATAATAATAATAATAATAATAATAATAATAATAATTATTATTATTATTATTATTATTATTATTATTGTCATTCTTCTTCTTCTTCTTCTTCTTCTTCTTCTTCTTCTTCTTCTTCTTCTTCTTCTTCTTCTTCTTCTTCTTCTTCTTCTTCTCCTTCTTCTTCTTCTTCTTCTTCTTCTTCTTCTTATTATTATTATTATTAGAAGAGTAGTAGTAGTAGTAGTAGTAGTAGTAGTATTATTATTATTATTATTATTAGTAGTAGTAGTAGTAGTATCATCATCACCATATTATTGTCGTTGTTGTTGCTGTTATTAGAAAACTAGTTAAACATTTAACCAATTAATTAATTGCCTGTTTGATTCGTCATTCGGTCAATCAAGCAATCTGCTTTGTTCGTCAGAGTCTTTCCGTCGCAATTTACGAACCTAGCAAACCCATATAGAACGGAAAATATGGCCACCAGCGGCGAAGACTTAGAAATACAATAATAATTTTAAATTATTCTTTAATTCAAACGCAGAGAATTCTTCAAATCAATCATTGAAAAAGAGAGAGAAATGGTAGGAGAAAAAAAAAATGAAGGAAATTATAAAGATGATTAAATTTGCGGTATTAAATGTCAGGTTTGTATTCTAAAACAAATAGGCGCAGGAGTGGCTGTGTGGTAAGTAGCTTG
>NW_021826337.1:0-13053 GCF_006345805.1 Octopus sinensis | reverse complement strand
AATAAATCTGAAACTCGCTGCGTTTAGAACTACTGTCAAGTAGCGATGGTCGACCTGTCGAAGCCTTTCGACCGATCCAAGTTGATCAGGGCCCTACCAACACCAAATTTGTTACCTGCTCCCACTATGATGTATCGCATGAGGTGGAGGTTGTCGCAAATGGATCAATTGTGGATCGCACACATTTGTGTTTCCCCGACCAAACCACATATGACAAGCACCAACCTTTTTGCTAACCCCTTGGCCAAAAATTTAAACTTTGCACATAGCAGGGTTAAGGGCCACTTATCTTTAATATCCCCCACAATAACAACAGCAGATCCACAGTAGATCCACAGTAGATCCAATATATATATATATATATTAATTATATATATATATATATATATAATATATATATATATATATATATATATAAGTAAGGAAAATTTTTTTTTAAATGCAGAATGCTCAAATGAAAGAAAATTTTAATAAAATGAGAAATTGATAAAATATATAAATATATATTTATTCAACCGGTTTTCGTCATTGTATGACTTGTCAAAATATTTATGTTTTAAGAAGTTTTTTTAAAAATTAGAAAGGGGAAAAAAAAGAAAATTGCATTGTTTTTTGTAAAAGAATAATGATAAAAAGTTAAGTTAACAAGCAATTATATAAAAGAGATAATGCAAATGAAGCTAAATGATAGTTTTATAATTGGGGTTTATTGTAGAATCAAAAGAGTTGTCTCCCCTTACTCACAACACAGGAACTGAAGAACCAGGACCACAATTACTACTACTTCCTGTCCTGCAAACATGCTGAATTAACAACACAACACAACACATGCTCTTATCCCTTTGGATCTTAACACCTCAAGGTAATTTTTTCGTAAACAACCATTAAAAACTCAAGATACACAACGAACTCACAATGTATCGGAGAACTTATTTTTTAATTTATGTACATTTTTATCATTATTCTTTTACAAAAACAATGCATTTTCTTTTTTTCCCCTTTCTAATTTTAAAAAAAACTTCTTAAAACATAAATATTCTTGACAAGTCATACAATGACGAAAACCGCGTTGAATAAATATAATTATATATTTTATCAATTCTCATTTTTTAAAAATTTTCTTTCATTTGAGCATTCTGCATTTTAAAAAAATTTTTCCTTACTTATCATTTCTCCACGTGCGGTCAACACAACCCCACCATTTATTGATCTATATATATATATATATATATGTGGGTGTGTGTGTGTGTGTGTGTGTGTGGGTGTGTATGTGTGTGTGTGTGTGTGGATTGATGGCCCAGTGGTTAGGGCAGCGGACTCGCGGTCGTAGGATCGCAGTTTCGATTCCCAGACCGGGCGTTATGAGTGTTTATTCAGCGAAAACACCTAAAGCTCCACGAGGCTCCGGCAGGGGGTGGTGGCGATCCTTGCTGTACTCTTTCGCCATAACTTTCTCTCACTCTTTCTTCTGTTGGCCTGCTCGCATAGCCATCGGGGTGGCGTCATTTGAAGGCTAAAACAATGCGAAGCCTGGTCGGTCACGGTGATATATATATATATATATATATTCATTTTGTAAACTACCGTTTAATTTTCTTGCAGCCTGGATAATGGATTGAGGTGCTAAACGTAATTCGATAGTTGCGTAAAAGCTCCGAAAAGTTTTCAAGAAAATTTCGTTGTATATTTTAGAAATAGAATCTCAAATTGTAACAGAAGAAACGAAGGAAATAACGTTAATGATAATTCAATAAACACACGCTACAGGCATTAACAGATGGAAAAAAAATTCTGGAAAATAAAAATGAATACATTTGTAAAGCAAGCACAGATGTTGGTGATATCTGCAGTTTGCATAAAGCAGACAGTAACAAGAATGATTCGCCAATACTGTCAACTAGAGAGACGTTTTGAATATAAAGCAACTTACCAGGAAAGAAAGAAAGCGAAGAAATTCGAAGAATCTGGGGAAAATAATGTGACAAAAAATTCTACCTCTTTATCGGATAACTTTATAAAAGAAAGAGCAAGGAGAATGTGAAATGACTTTGTTTCTTGAGAAAAAATAGAGGACTTTCGCTGTGCCCCCTCAACAGAGAAATTAAAGAAAGAACTTGCCGATGTCTATGGCGATGAGGTTTCCATCAACCGTAAAAGGGTAGATGTGAGTGTAAACTTGGCTGTCAAAATCGAAAATAAAACGACAAGCCGAGCTGATATGCCATTCATCAATCCACTAGGTGGTTCTACTCGAAGCTAACTGGAACAGAGCAATATAAGTTTTGGGCATGGGACTTTAGTTTGGACGCAGCTCTTTGGTCCGCCATAAACATAATCGCTGATTTACATTATTTACATTCGACGGATATTTGTCTTCATTTTGTTTGTTGTTAACGCAACGTTTCAGCTGATATACCCTCCAGTCTTCTTCAGGTGTCTTGGGGAAATTTCCCTAAGAACCTGATGAAGGCTGGAGGATATATTAGCCGAAATGTTGTGTTAACAACAAACAACATGAGGACAAATATCCGTCGAATGTAAATAATGTAAATAATGTACGTAATTCCTCATCTCTTAAATATAGAACCATAACCGCTGAGTTTTAGTTAGTTGTCAGGTCAGAGCCGATTGGAAGTGATATACGGTGGGAAGGTGCCTGTTTGGACATACTGACATTATGGAAGTAATGTAAGCGTTCATAGTCTCTGCTTGACCTTTCATTGATACCTTTCTCTCATATCTGACTGGGGTTGGCCATCTTGCTCGTAACCTTGTCCTAATTCTTGTCAGCCTAAATTTTCGCACCAAATCAGACACTGCGGAATTTAACCTGTCCGTCTGTCCTGCTATATTTAGCAAACTGCGATGGCGCAGACTTACCTCCCGAGACGCCGAACCGCAAGCCCACTGACTTATTTGATTCATGACGGCCCCTGCATCACGGTGTTGTACTTTATCGTGGGAGCCTAAAAAGAAAACGAAGACTGTCGGGGAGAAATTCCAGCTGAAGAACCAAAATATACGTTAGGCTGATTCTATGATGATGACTGTATTATTAATTCGTTCCCTTAAAAGCACAGGTATCATACTTGCTGCGAAATTCAAAAAGCATTTCCGGAATGTGATTCAAGAGCGGGAATATTTACTTACTAAACGATCTGGAAAGTATGAAGAGAAATATCTAGAATATTACCAGATGTATTACACACACGCACACATGCGCGCACACACATATTCATATAAGGTACATATATATATATATATATATATATATATATAAGCATACATATATATATATATAATATATTATATATATATATATATATATATATAGATATATATATATATATATATTATATTAAATTAGAGCCACAACCACTATTAGGCAAATCAAACAATGAAAAACTTAAGCCAATACATAAGATTATTTAATTTATATTATTTAAATATATAACAAAATTATTAAAAAAAATATAATTAATATCACACTACGCTGCTAATTCTTCAAATTTTCGAGTCACAGTCATATAATATAATATTTTACTATAAAATTGGATTCAATCCTAAATCTGTTTTTCCCTGTAAGTTTGGATTTATTCCCTATATTTATTATATATATATTATATATATATATATATATATATATGGTTATCCGTAATAATGAAGGGAAATTAATTAATTTGGAATAATTATCAATTACACAAGTAGTCTTCGGATGTAAAAGCCTCATTCGAGGAAAATTTAAGTAATACTAAGCAATAAAGGGTTTAGCAACGAATTGCCTTACCACATACCGAATTTAGAAATAGCAGTCAAAGGGTTATAGCTATTCTTCTTTTAGTAGAAGAAATAGCTATAACCCTTTGACTGCTATTTCTAAATTCGGTATGTGGTAAGGCAATTCGTTGCTAAACCCTTTATTGCTTAGTATATATATATATATATATATTTATATGTATACGTTTATATGCATATTTTCAGGAGGAGTAGACAGCCGACAACTGATGAAGGGTCGTTCTTTATGTTACTTGTCTTGTTTTCCATTTGTTTCTCTCGTTGTTTGCGTATCGAACTCATTTGTCTTCGTATTTCATGTTGTTTACTGTTGGTGACGTCCTGTACCCATATATGCATGCTTATATGTTTGTATGTGTGTGTGTGTGTGTACGTACGGTAGCGGCGATAATATAAGGGTCAGTAAGAGATCAAGTGTATTGAAATATTTATTATAGAAGATTAACAAAACGTTGAGACGAGATATTTTATTCATATTTACATATATCTAATATCTATCTTTCGTGAAAATGTCAAGTGAATGGAATAAATATTTCGTAAGTTATGAGGAAATAAACAAATAATCTTCCAAACTGCAACGGCCAAAAGTTAAGGGTCACTTAGAAAATCAATGAAAAATGGGAACAAGAACAGAAAGGAAACCCTTGCTATTAATATTTTGTGAACATTTTTTTTTTGTTTCTTTCTTCCTTCTCGAGCCATGCCTGGCTCATAGGGCCGGTTTCCCGGTTTCCTTGGCGTATAGGTTCCCCACCTGGACGGGACGCCGGTCTGTAGCAGGTGAGCTGCAAGATGCAGGAGGAAAGTGAGAGAAAGTTGTGGCGAAAGAGTCAGCAGAAGTTTGCCATTACCTTTTGCCGGAGCCGCGTGGAGCTTAGGTGTTTCGCTCATAAATACACACATCACCCAGCCTGAGATTCGAACCCGCGATCCATCGAATGTGAGTCCGCTGCTCTAACCACTAGGCCATGTCCCTCCACTAACATTCCTTTACTATAAATGACCTCCTGACATCTGTTACCACAGGACTGAATTAATTTCTTACAAAATGGAGTAAGATTGTTCCATTCATTTTTCAATAATTCTCAGAGTTCATCTTGGTTCTCTGGATTTCTCCTTTGTGCCCCATCTCCAATAATCTTCCAAAAATTTTTTATAGGGTTGAGACCGGGACTTTGAGGTGGCCAGTCCATGAGATCAACCCCTTCATCTTTGACTTTCTTCGCAGTGTGACAGGGAGCGTTGTCCTGCACGAAGATATGAGGTTGAACTGATGAGGATCGAAGAAATGGAAGGGCAAGCTGTCTAACAATCTGCTTGTAGATTTCAGCAGTGACAGTGCCTTGTAGGCGAATAAATGAACCAGGACCAGCAGCAGAGGTCACCCCACCCCATACCATTACACTGCCTCCTCTATATTTCACTGTCTTCTTCACACATGCACGAGACAACCTTTCGCCACTTCCTCGTCGGACGTACATCCCGCCATCGAAACCAATCACATTAAACTCCGATTCATCGCTAAAATGAACCTGCGACCACTGTTCTGTTTAAACGAGATGTTTGCGAGCGAAACGAAAACGGGCTCTTTGATTCTTCTAGAAAATCAGAGGTTTCTTTGCCGGTGCCCAAGCAAGCAACACAGAACCTCATAACCTCCGAGAAACTGTTTTGCGCGATACGTTGACATCGGAAGTGGATCTAAACTCGCGGGATATCTCAGCAGCACCCTTAAACCGATTCTTCAGTGATATTCTGACCATAATATGATCCTGACTTGGTGAAGTTTTACGATGTATACCGAATTTGGGTTAAACATCTGTCTATCCTGATTACTTTAAATGAGCTACAATTCGTTGCACAACACTTCTAGACCTTTCTACAGTGGTTGCTATCACAGAATTCGACTTGCCCTCTTGGTACAGGCCCCCAATCCATTGTTTTTCATCACAGGACACCGGCCGTCCCCCACAAGCCGCCATGTTGGCAGCTGAATGTTCCAATAATGTAAGATCATAAGATGTAACTGTTAGCCCATTGTCTTCTAAACAACAAATACCTCGGTTAATGGTTCATTTTTTTTCTAAATGACCATTAACTTTTGACCGCTGCAATTTGGAAGATTGTATATTTCCTCATAACTTACGAAATATTAATTCCATTCACTTGAAATTTTCACGAAAGATTGATATTAGATATATCTAAATATGTGTAAAATATGTGTTATTAATCTTCTATAATAACTATTTCAATACATTTGTTCTTACTGACTTTATTATGGCTGCTACTGTATATTCTTACATAGAAATGTTTAAAATATTATGAACTCAGACCGCAGCTTTAAAGTGAAAACAGGTTCAAGAGTTTTAAGAGTATATATATATATCTCTATATATATATATATATATATATATATTATATATATATATATATATACCATATGGATAGAGTATATATTTTGTATTTTGATTTTTTGATTTGATTTTGACTCTTGAGCGCTGCAACGGACTATAGCAAAGTCTTATTGTTTTTACATATATATTAGGAAAAACCTACAACTTGTTTCATGTTATTGTATTGCATAAGATTACCTTGATTATTTATATTACCTTGATTATTTATAATGACCCAAAATAGGATGTATATTTATTTTATAGGTCTTTCGTATATATTTTTATTAATGCACCGAATTTTAAAAGCAATGTGTTTTTATATAAAAAAAAAAGCAATGTTGTCAAATTTAGAATGTTATATAAGTTTTTATTAGCAAAGCATATGTATTGTAAGCATACGTATCTGTGATGTGTAAGTGAAAGTATGCTTGTGCTTAAGCACGCATACACACGACGGTATGTATATGTATCGATTCAAAATTGTGTATGTATACTGGCCTCTATAGATGCCAATAAAATCGCTACAAATTTTTTTCCCCACCCCTCCTTCGTTCCTTTTTCTCTCTTTCCCTTTCTTTCGTTCCCCTCCTGCTCAGTATATGAGAATTGCTACATAGATGAATTTTAGCTTGAGTGCGAGACGTTTTGCGTGAATATATGTACACATGCTTTATGTGTATAATTTAGATTCATATATACGTCTGTATATGTATGTATGGCATTTACGCGCATCCTTTTGTGTATGTTGATATATATATGTGGATTTTAATATAAATATGTATTGCAGTATTTATAACAGGTTAATTTCTATGCATTAATTTGTACTGTCTTCATTAACGGCAACAGGTTTTTTCCTCGGTATTTTCCTCGGATTTTATAATTTTATAAGTTTTTATATATATATACATATATTTTGACCTTTTTGTTTATCGCTCGAAGATTGACCGTTTTTTCTAAGGGCCAATCAAACAAGTCCATTCTTTTTTAAAGGTGTAGCGTTTTTTAAGAGTATAGATTGAATTAAATATATGTTCCATTCTAGCAAGAACTGTCTGATGAACGGCAACGAGAAACTCAGAGTAACAGATTTTGTTTGAATTTTCTGCTGCTTAAAATAAAGTATATATATATATATATATATATATACACTAATATATATATTATATATATATATATATATATTACATATATATAATATATATATAATATAATAAATAAATAAATAAAACATATGCATATATATAAATATATGTACGTACCTACCTCTACATGTACATATACACGCATATATGAGCACAGGACACCAAAAAGGACGTCGAACACAATGAGAAACGAAAACATAGACACAAACCAAAGGAACTGGACATTTATTAAAAACAGCAAAAAAATAGAATACAGGACAATTAACACAAGAAAAAACCCCTTCTTCAGTCGCTAAAGCTTTCATCTACTCTACGTTTCGAAGGATAAAAGCGAGACGTATCCTCGACAAGAAAACTTTCCTTCCTGCGAAAAGCAAATCAATTAAAATTCTGAGATCTTTTTGCAGAGGGGTAAAAAATAGTAACAACAGGACAGTAACGACAGTGCAAATTGTAAACAATATAAGACAGGACAAGGAAAAAAAGATGTATGTATGTGTAATATTATATATTTATATATATATATATTATATGTATGTATATATATATATATATAATATATATATAGATGTATGTATATATATATATAGATATATATAGATAAATAGATATATTGTATGTATGTATATATTATAAATATATATATATATGTATGTATGTAGTAAGATATATATATATATATATATATATATAATATTATATATATATATATATGATGTGTGTATTTTCCCTTGTTTACAATTAGCACGGAAAAAATTGATAAAACAGTTACCCGGGGGTAGCAAAAAATCACACAAGTAAAAAGGTTGTAACTTCGAGTTTATGTGAAATATTTTGTATAATATATATAAATAAATAAATAGAGCTAAACGCAGGTGTTATTCAAATTCTTTTACTTCCGACACATGTTTCGAAGATATTATTGGTATTATTCCAAAGAAATAAAATGGTGTAACACAAAATGTAGTCTTCTCTTCATGGAAATGAAGAAATAAAACTCGTCAATATATATACATATATATATATATATATATATATATATATGGGCATGTTTGTGTGTGTATGTGTGTAGGTATGTTGTTTACATCATAAAATATTTAGATTCTTCGAATGATATTAAGTAATTCATTTCAGTGTGGAACTCGAAGTAGATAACGCTCTAAATAATAGCGTGTACATTTTGGAGCTAAAAAACCCCCTTGAAGTGAATAAAGATGAATGCTGCCCTTGGGGCACGAACCCACATCGTGAGTAAACATAAGAGACGTTTCAAATCTCTCGGAGTTTCTAAATTCTTATGACGCATACAACATATAAGTTTCTAAAATAGCTGGAATTCGAAGAATTGCTTCAGTGTATTGGTTGTGGGTTCGAACACTACCGGCAGCTTTCGACTATATTAATCCATGGTTTTATTTTTTAACCTAGATTTCTACACGCTGGTATTTATGGCATTATGTGCATAGTTTTCTACAATTAAAAGCGATGTATTTCGCACACACACAGACACACACACACACACACACAAACGCAAATGCATGTATATGGATAGGTAATTAAATATACATGCATATATATACATATATATGTTTATACGTGTATGTGTAACCTGTAGCCATATATATATATATATATACATGCATAGGATAATATACATATACATGTATATATATATATATATATATATAGATAGATAGATATAAACATGCATATATATGTGCATGCAAGGCGGCGAGCTGGCAGAAATGTTAGCGCGCCGGGCGAAATGCTTAGCGGTATTTCGTCTGTCGTTACGTTCTGAGTTCAAATTCCGCCGAGGTCAACTTTGCCTTTCATCCTTTCGGGGTCGATAAATAAAGCACCAGTTTCGCACTGGGGACGATATAATCGACTTAATCCCTTCGTCTGTCCTTGTTTGTCCCCTCTATGTTTAGCCCCTTGTGGGCAGTAAAGAAATATATATATGTGCATGTGTATATACATACACATATATATAATGACCTACATATATGTCTGTGTATATACATAATTAAGTACATATATGCATGTATATGTGTGCATGTGTGTTTACGCGTGTGTGTGTTTGTGTAAATCTGTACATATATCTATATTTATGTATACACACGAATACATACATACATACATGCATATATATATATATGTGTGTGTGTGTGCATGTATGTATGTAAACATGTATATTTACACATACTAAGCACAAGCATACTGACATATATGTATGTATGTATGTATGTATGTATGTATGCATGTATGTATGTATGTATGTATGTATGTATGTATGCATGTATGTATGTATGTATGTATGTATGTATGTATGTATGTATGCATGTATGTATGTATGTATGTATGTATGTATGTATGTATGCATGTATGTATGTATGTATGTATGTATGTATGTATGCATATGTGGCCTTATGACAGGAGACTCTGAACGCGTTGTTTTCTGTCGCCAGGAATATCGACACTTGTATTCGATTTTAGTGATTCCCTTGTGGAACGGATGTTGGCAATTTCATGCTTACATGGCTTGTTATATGTGTCCGAGACTGACCGTCGCCCTCTTTTAGAATTTCTGACATTCTCGGTGCCATGAACAACATCAGCAGTAATTGGTGCAGCAACAACTACTTTGCCATTTTCTCCTTTTCTCCTTTCTCCGCCATTACCAACATCCCCACCGCTACCGGAACCGAGACCACCACCACCACCAACAACAACAACTACTACTACTACTACTACTACAACAGCAACGCCGTCACTACCACCGACGACGCCCCCACCATCACCACCAGCACCAGCACCGCCGCCGCCGCCACTGCCGCCTCTACCACCACCGTGATTATCATTTTTCACCATCACCATCACTGTCACCAACATCATCATTGTCATCATCATCATCATCATCGTCATCATCATCATTGTCATCATCATCTTCATCGTCATCATCATCATCATCATCATCATCATCATCTCATCATCATCATCGCCACCACGAACCGCCACGAATCGCCACGACGACCAATATCACCACCACCATCATCATCATCATCATTAAAACCACCACCACCACGGCTAACGCCACCAACCCCTATCATCATCATCATCATCATTATCATCAACAACAACAACAACAACTACACGGTAAAAATCAAAGCAAAATCTGTAACAAATCCACCAGAACTGTTAACAGCAACAAAAGTTGTAGGAAAATATATTGCGACGAGAATAAAAGCAAAAACCGACACCACCACCACTACCACCACCACCACCTCCACAAACAGAATGTACAACAACAACAGCAGCAGCAGCAGCAGCATCAATAACTGTAGAGACAGCAACAGCCACAGCAGCCGCAGCAGCAGTATCAATTTCCCCAAATCACGTCGCGCCGTCTAGGAAATGAATTAGGACATATTTGTTGATGTGGTTTAATATACAATCACTTAATAAGTTAAGGACACGATGATCCACATTTGGAACGTCTCCGATTATTGTTCAGCATAATCTCTGATGTGAAGATAAATCACATACCATCACACACACATTTACATATATATTATATATATATATATATATTATATATATATATATATATATATATATATGTTTATACATACATACATACATACATCATACATACCATACATGGTCCGGGTGCAGTCCCGCTGAGCACTCTGGGAAAGTGCCTTCTACTGTAACCTTGAGGAGAAAATGGAAACTATAAGAAGCCCGTCGTATGTACATTTGTGTGTTGTATATATATTATATATATATGGGGTGTGTGTTGTATATAGATTGGTAGATAGATACATACATAAATAGATAGACAGTTAGATAGATAGCTATAGATATATAATATATATATATATATACATATACATATATATATGTAGATAGATAGATAGTACCGAACTGCTAAGTTACGGGGACGTAAACACACCAACACCGGTTGCTAAGTTGTGATGGGACACACACACGCACACATAGACTTAAGCACACATACACACACACATATATATATATACATGCATACATACATACGCGCACATATATATTTACATACGACGGGCTTCTTTCAGTTTCCGTCTGCGAAATCTACATACAAGACTTTGGCCGGCACGGGGCCATAAAAGACGACACTTATCCAAAGCACCGGGAAGCGACTGACCATATACCCGCCAAGCTGCAAGGTGTTCCAGCAGTCCGACCTTTTTGTACCGATGCTGGAATGTATTCCTCGTGCAAGTGGAACTTCCTCCGCTGACACGACAGGCTTTGTCTTGAACTGATTGATTCTTTTCGAATTCTCGTCTTTCTGGACCCATACACCTCCAGTATACCTTTACTGGTTGAGAAACCTTCCTCTCATTTGATCATTTTCAGCATCTTACACAATTCTTCAAGAATTGTCTTGACACTTTTGGATTACTGGGCCCTGAAGCGGGTGCTGCCCTTCTTAACTTAACTGCTTCTTGGATTAGCCCCGTGTGGGCAGTAAAGAAATAAGATATAGATGTATAGATATAGATAGATAGATAGATAGATATCTGCATCTATATCTATGAATCTACCTACCTACCTATCTATCAATCTATCTATCTATCTATCTATCTATTTATCTATCTATCTATCTATCTATCTATCTATCTATCTATCTATCTATTATATTTTTATACACCACACAACCCACAGATCCCTATTGATCGAACGTTTTTTTTTGTATGTCCCACCCATCCCACCTCGATTGTATTTCGTCCATATTTATTCTGTGTTTAGCCCTGTGTGACCACAATAAAAAGTTATCTATCTGTCTGACTGTCTGTCTGTCTATCTGTCTATCTACATGCATCTATCTCTCTATCAATCAATCTATCTATCTATCTATCTATCTATCTATCTATCTATCTATCTATCTATCTATCTATCTATCTATCCATTTACATATGTATACATACACGCATATATAAACACACACACACGTACATACATACATACATACATACATACATACACACATACATACATACATACATACATACATACAAACAAACAAACAAACAAACATACATACATACATACATACATACATACATACATACATACATACATACATACATACATACATATACATTACCGATCCAGACTACTCAGTTTTGAATTTCCACATGAACAGCCATGATGATATTAACTTGTCTGACATGTTTGTTCGTTTGACTTCTCTTTGCTTTCAAATGAAAGACAAAAAAAAAAAAAAAAGAAGAAAGAGAAAGAAGAAACTTCGGCCATCTTTAACCCCAAACTCCATCACATTTTCTCCTCCAGCTTATTCTTGGAATAAGATTCTTGTCATATCTTTCTACCATTTTACAATATCTTTAATAGATAAGTCAAATAATTTAGTATCATTTAACTTTTATGTTTTAAAACTATTTTCTTTCTGGACCGCTTGCTGCTCAACGAATTTCGTATTCCGACATTTTGTGTATAGTTTAAAGAAATTAATATTTACGACTCAGTAGACAGAAGGAAAGCCAGTTGACAATCAGCTTCATCTAATCTAAGCAGCAGACCAAGGTGTCAAAATGGGAGAGCCGTTAGCAAGCTGGTCGAACTGCTAAGCGGAAGCTCTTTCAGCTTTACGTTCTGAGTTCAGATTCAACGGAGGTCGACTTTACCTTCCGTCTTTTCAAAGTTGAAAAAACACA
>NW_021826336.1:0-13134 GCF_006345805.1 Octopus sinensis | reverse complement strand
AAGTAGCTAAAAGAAGATAAGTCAAAGAACTTTAAGACTTACTGAATTCGAAAATATAAAGGACGGACGGCGAGCTGGCAGACTCGTTAGCACGCCAGGGGAAATGCTTAGAGTTCAAATTCCGGCGAGGTTGACTTTGCCTTTCATCCTTTCGGGGTCGATTAAATAATTACCAGTTACGCATTGGGGTCGATATAATCGACTTAATCCGTTTGTCTGTCCTTGTTCGTCCTCTCTGTGTGTAGCCCCTTGTGGAGAGTAAAGAAATAAGAAACGTTAGCACGTCAGGCGGAATGCTTAGTGGTATCTCTTCTGTCTTCGTGTTCTGAGTTCAAATTCCGCCGAGGTCGACTTTGTCTTTCATCGTTTTGGGGTCGATAGATTAAGTACCAGTTGCGTACTGGGGTCGATCTAATCGACTGGCCCCACCCTCCCCAAAAATTTCGGGTCTTGTGCCTAGAGTAGAAAAGAATATAAAGGAAGGGGCATACATGCTGCAAATGTATAGTTAGAAGGATGGTTTCAATGATATTGACCACAGAATGAGGAAGTATAGTGACTAGTAGGATGTGAGCAATGTAGTGAAGTGGCTTTTGTGTCATCCATGGATAAAGAGCAGGGTATAATAAGTCGAAAATTAATGTTCCTGTGAGGGACCATGTAAGATTGTGAGGAGAAGTGAGTACATATATGTAAGCGTATATACATGAGTGTGTGTATATGTGTGTTTATGCATATACATTGACAAATACATGCATACACAGACACTGTTTTGTAGGTGGGTAAATATAAATACATGTATGTGTATGTATATATTTGTATATGTATATATTTATATATATATATATATATATTGTCAATAATAAAAGGGTAAAATTAATAAGTAGTGTTCAGTATGTAAAAAGACCATTTACGCTATATTTAAAACATTACGTTATATAATTAGGGTTCAGTAAAATAATTTACTTTACCACACACCGAACTTTTAGAAATAGCAGCCAAAAAATCTTAGCTATTTCCTCTTCTATAAGAAAAGTCTCTCAGACAATGTATACTCAAAAATAACTCACGCAGGTATAGAGGGAAAAATAACGAAAGATCACACGTACATCGATACTTGAGAACGTCGTTCCTGGATTAGTTGGATATAGAGATCAACATTTCCAGAAATTTTGAGCTGATGATGGAATATATATATATATATATATATATATATATATATATATATATATATAATAATATATGTATGTATGGAGATATATATATATATATAGTATGTATATATATTATATATAGTATAAAATAATAATATATATACATCATACATACATATGTATACTTATATATGCATATATGATGTATATAATCACGTTTACATAGATTAAATATATATATAAATATATCATATTTATATATATATACAAGTATACATGTATTCTATGCATTTATATATATATATTTCTATGTACACGCACACACACACAGAAATACCCGCACGTGCGCACACAGAGGCTCCTTATGTAGATATACATTGTATGGGTTGAGAATCATATTAAGAAATATTCTGATTCCATTGTTTGCAATTTCCTTAACACTTAATTTCTAGTCTTGCGATAAATAACAGCAAGCTCTCCAAGTCCCACTTTCCGATGATTGAGAAGCGCCCACCCAATAGCTAACGCTAGGAATATATATATACAATCCCCCAACGTAACACGTAACGTAACATAGGTTTACTCAGAGCTAAATTATTGAAACGGCAGATATAGTTTAATTAAAATTACGTGTCAACTATAATTAAACTGATGAGCCTAGAGCGTAAAATCAACTTGAATGATGTAGTACCTAGGTTTTAGATAGATAGATGGATGGATGGATGGATAGACAGATATGTATGCATACATACATACATACATACATACATATATATTATATATATATATATATACAAACATATATACATATACATATATATGTGCATACATCATATATATATACATATATACATATATGTCTATATACATATACATATATGCATATATAAATATATGTAGATATGGTGCATATGTATATATATGTGTGTATGTGTATGTGTGTCTATATATATATTTGTACGTATGTATCTATATATAGTGTATGCATATATACATGTATGTGTGTGGGTATATATATACATATATATACATATGTGTATATATGTGTGTGTATGCATATATATGTATGTATTTATCTATATGTAGTGCATGCATTTATATATACATATATATACATATATATACATACACACACCTACACCCACACACGCACACACACACACATACATACATACAGACATATATATATAAGAGATAATGGTGTCATTGAGACCCAAAGGTGTCAGGTAATGCTGAATAAGTGCTATAGACAGACCATAGTTAAATTCAATACCAATACATATCTTACATCTATTTTCTTTCCTCCACCTCACTCTCTATTTTGTATCCCATCTAAACTAACTATGACTTAATTTTTCCTCTCACACCGTCTCCAATGAAGGAATATTATTAATTAATATCCTGGAAACAGCTGTAAGACCTTCTATCTATAAATGCTCTAATATATATATATAGCCTTGCTTTTTTATCTCATTACGCAAAAAATTCATTTATATATATATATATATATTATATAATATATATTATATATAATAAATATAAAATGTTTTGAATTGTAAAGCAATGCACTATAATACAAATAGTAGGCTATATATCTATTGTAATTTAGTCATCCATAGTATGATAATATTTCGAAATAAAATTCCTTCTTCATATATTCTTGGATGGAGTCGCTGCTATAATCGGTTTTCCCACAAGCGACTCCATCTAAGAATATCTGAAGAAGGAATTTCATTTCGAAATATTATCATACTATGGATGACTAAATTACAACAGGTATATAGCCCACTATTTGTATTATAGTGCATTGTTGTACCATTCAAAATTTTATTCTTTACAAACAATACAGAATGCTTCAAGCGAACTACAATACTCTCCTATGTATATATATATAATATATATAATATATATATATAATATATATATATATATATATATATATAATATATATATACATATATACATACACACACATATTAATATATATCTATATATATATATATATATATTATATATATATATATATTATATATATACATATATTCATATATACTTCAACAAAATCTAAAAATTATTAGCTGTTGATATTTACTTGGCTGCTAAAAAGAAAGCATTAGTAAATGCGTCGCATGCATCTATTACAGTTCCATACTCAGAACACGTTATATACTTATCTATTCACTTATAAAAATAACTAACTGGTGTTCAATATCAGATCTTCAGTATCATAAGTATAAAACACACTTATGTAAAAAAAAAAGATACTAGTTAATGTTTTTTTATTGTTGATTACTGAACGCATTTTTCAATATGCGAACTTCTTTCAGAGAATGATAAATATATTTTCAACAAGTGTAACCATATTTAAAATACCACAATTCCTATCGATGTAGGTGTGCTCAAGAATTCATTAATACTGATATTTTGTTCAAAATTACAAACGGCTTAAGATACATTCGGAGTAGAGGGTGATCAGTAAGAATATTTTAAAACACAAAATGTAAAACGAAATATATGTTGTGATGTTCTATAAAGTCTAAATATTCGTTTCAATGTTGCCAGAATTACGTGAACAAATCATAAAAACGGAGAGGATTTATGCGATATTAATTATTTAAAAAAATGTCAGGCATGGAAAACAATATACAAAACAAATGAATTGAGAGACCAATCATTTCGGTCCAATGAAAGAACACCACAGATTCGAGATAATCGTAACTACTAAGAGCGAATGTCCTCTTATAGCTGTATTCTCCGGTTTATGGGCGGGCTCATGTGTGAGAGTAGACTCATTTGATCAGGTCATAGACATACAACTCGCACAATCTTTCAGCAAATCTACTTTTGCACTTGGTCGTGTTTTTTGAGAAAATTAAATCAGTTAAATACGAATGGTAATACAACATTGTTGAAGCAGAAGAGGTTGGAAGCCGGGAGAGCTACAAGGCTGAGTAGAAAGAGAGAGAAAAGCGATAGAGCAGAGAGTGAGAGACAGAAGGGAAGAAAGAAAATCATGACAAAGAAAGAGGAAGCAAATAAGTCACAACACTTTACACAACAGGGCGATATGTAAGAAAATGGTATTCGTCGGGAGCACTGAGGGATGAAATTCGGCACAAATAAAGAGACAAAACAATATTTGGAAGAAAAGAAAAATACCCTTCATCAGCTGATTCTCAATGAATTTTCCCGGTTTCGACACCTTAAACAGTTCGAGTATCTAGTGGCGTCAACAACTATTAGATCCGCAGGGAGGTAATGACATAGTGAAAATATAAGATACGAAATACAAGTTAATATGTAGTTATGTGTTAACGATTGGAATAGAGAAAACACAAGGTTATGCATGACTATAGGATTGCACCTAGAAAGTTTCCCTCCAAGGCACAAGTCCTGCAATGTTGTTTATGGAAGCCCAGCAGTCGCCCATGTATAGAGCCTCCCCTCCTAACGTCAGTGATGTTATCCAAGGAAGGTAAAGGCTGATACAGCATGGCACCAGTGACGTCACAACTAATTTCTACAGCTGTGTAAACTGAAACAGCGTAGAATAAAGTGTCTTGCTCAAGAACACAAAACATAAACCGGTCCAAGAATTGAACTTACTACCTCATGATCTTGAGCCCGACACTCTGACCACTGAGTCATACGCCTTCACAAAAAATTAAGACTAAGCAACTGTATAATTAATGCATGATGATTTCACAATGATGCGAGTTTTGAATTAAGCACAAAGAATGCGCCACGGGCATATGGTGTAGTGGTTAAGAGCGCGGGCTACTAACCCCAAGGTTCTGAGTTCGATTCCAAGCAGTCACCTGAACAACGACAACAACAACAACATTATATTAATAATAATAATAATGATGATGATAATAATAATAATAATAATAATAATAATAATAATAATAATAATAATAATAATAATAATAATAAAAACATCGAAAAATACCTTAGGAATGAGAACCCAGGTTCGAAATTTCCCCAAGACACCTGATGAAGGCTGGAGGGTATATCAGCTGAAACGTGTTAACAACAAACAAGATGAGGACAAATATCCGTCAAATGTAAATAATGTAAAGGATGTAAAGAATACGCCAATTTTATAGGTAGGCTGAGATAAGATTATTCATCATGAAACTCTACTCGGAGTTCATCGGCCCCATGGATTTCTTATACAGGTCTCGGCACGAACAGCAATGTCAACTGACAATGAAAATACAGGATTTCTAGTCATGTTAAGCTGAAAAATAACTTGGCGGGAAACTACTGCTGTATTGGCATAGTTGATTTTTGTGCGAGAGTAAATTGATGGGAAACTGAGAAATGTTTAAATTTTGCAAAGATTCTGAATAGAATTCAATTTAACAGCGCTTAAGTTGCGGTTATGTTATTAAGCTTAGCTGCTCTTATATCACTTGACAGGTGGAGTTCTTCCTACCCACATGAGTTCAGACAATACTAAGTTGATAAGATATACCTACGCACACAAACATAGACAGAATTATATCTAGACATATATATACATTTACAGATATGTACATAAACATAGACGCATACACACAATCACACACACATTAATAAA
Organism: Octopus sinensis; assembly: GCF_006345805.1. Taxonomy (NCBI): domain Eukaryota; kingdom Metazoa; phylum Mollusca; class Cephalopoda; order Octopoda; family Octopodidae; genus Octopus; species Octopus sinensis. The sequence continues at coordinate 7,395 of NW_021826336.1, read as the reverse complement.
AATAGCAAACACACCATATATATATATATATACACACATTATATTATACATGTATATGTATATGTAGATGTGCACATATATATATATTAATATTATATATATATATATATATATATATATAATTATATATATATAATATAATGAGTGTATGTTTCTATGTATGCATTTGTATGCACATACATACACACACACACATACACACACACATATATATATATACTCACGTACCTAGATACATACATACATTTAAAATTGACTCGAAATCTAAAATTACAAAACTATAATACATTATCGTAAATAACCTGCCCGCGCTACAAACACTCAAACACATACGAGCGCACATGTACACACACAATCCTCCACAGTCATACATAATCACACACAACCACATACACACATTGAGCCAAACATATATATACATGCACGTAGACAACACAATTGAGTATTGCACTGTTGCACATGAAACACACCTATACTAAACTAAAACAACATATTTAGGGCAATAAATGATAAGGTTGCTGTGCATTTTTTATGAGTTGTAGAATATAATTGTGTGAGTGGTGATCATCTCGGCAATAGAGGTCGTTAAGTGGTAATGGTCGGCTGTAATTACGTGACATTAGTAATAAATGGCTTGCAATTTCTGCAATCTTCATCATCAACATCATCATCGTCTTCATCATCATCATCATCATCATCATCATCATCTTCATCATCATCGTTGTTATCATCGTCTTCGTCGTCCTCACCGTCATCATCAGCAGCAGCAGCTGCAGCAGTAGTAGCAGCACCGACGCCACTACCACCACCGACACCACCACTACCAACATCATCATCATCATCATCATCATCATCATCATCATCGTCGTCGTCGTATCGTCATCATCGTTGTTGTTGTCATCGTCAACGTCTTCGTCGTCTTTGTTACCGTCAGAGACATCATTATCATCATCGTCGTCGTCGTCGTTATCGTCATCATCATCTTGTTCTAAGCGTTATTATTAGTATTATTTGTTGATCGGCGAGTTGGCAAAATCGTTAGTACACCGGGCGAAATACTTAGCGGCATTTCGTCCGCCTGCACGTTCTGAGTTCAAATTTCGATGAGGTCGACTTTGCCTTTCAACCTCTCGGGGGTCAAGAAAGTAAGTACCAGTTAAACATTGGTGTCACCGTAATCGATTTATACCCTCCCTCGAAATTGCTAGCCTTGTGCCAAAATCTGAAACCATTATTGATGTTATTTATTCTAAAATCGTGCAGGTTTACAAAAACCGGTGACGCGATGGATGTCGTGCCTTGTGGTATTTAACTGCGCTCCTTTACCTTCCGGGTTCAAATCCGGGTAGGGCAACTAATTTCCATGCCATCCTTTCGAGACTGATAAAATATTTTACCAATAAAATCAGTCGTTTCCTCGTTCGAATATACTATTTTACTCTTTTACTTGTTTCAGTCATTTGACTGCGGCCATGTTGGAGCACCACGTTCTAGTCGAGCAAATCGACCCCAGGACTTATTCTTTGTAAGCCTACTACTTATTCTATCGGTCTCTTTTGCCGAATCGCTAAGTTACGGGGACATAAACACACCAGCATCGTTTGTCAAGTGACCTTGGGGTGGGAGGGCAAACACAGACATACAAACACACACATATATATATATATATACATGTACATATATACGACGGGCTTCTTTCAGTTTCCGACTACCAAATCCACTCACAAGGCTTGTTTTTATGTTGTTTTATTTGTTTTTATTTACTTATAATGGCAGTGATTCGACAGCAGTAGAACAGTAAATTAAATACTTGCGTATAAGACAACGTCCTTCTAATTTCCAAGTTCAAATGCTCTCGTCTCTGGCTTTGGCTTTCGTCTGTCTGAGAATTAGTGTTGTCATTAGAGCATCGGATACAAATGCCTTGTTGTGTTCAATCCAATCTTCTATGCACTGAGTTAAATCCCACTGAAGTCAAATTTGTCTTACATCTTTTGTGGAGTCGATAAATATACTACAAGTCCCATACTAGGGTCAGTTCTTCCGTTTTCTCACTTCCACATTCTTTTCAGATTTATACATATATGCATACATACATACATGTCCTGAAATAATCTTAGAAAATCCCACTGTTATGGAGTACATTCATAAACATGCTAAACCACTGGTAGTAGACATTTCTAAAATTTTTATTACCCTAATATTATGAATTATTGATAATTTTTTCTGGAAAATTTTCGAAGTAACGCCGGACATTATTTTACTTGCTGCCGACAAAAAAATGCGCTTGCGCGGTTGATTTGAAAAATTATAATATATAAGCACGGGGCACATGCTGGATTGCCTCGTACTTATATGTTTAATCTATGCGTACCTGTTGATGAAGACTTCGCCTAGCAAATTATTTTATTTGCTGAAAACATTCAGAAACCATGGTTCAGGAGATAGCTGGTAAATGTTTTTTTATTTTTTTCCTATGACGGATACTTCTTATGCGTTTAAATGTACACTATATTTATATGAATAATATATAGTCTGTTGACTAATTTTTCTAAACGCTAGGCCACTGGTAGTAGAAATTTCTAAAATGTTTATTACCCTGGTATTATTAATTATATATAAATATGTATATATTTATGTGTCTGTGTCTTTGTGTCTGCGTTTGTCCCCTATCACCACGTGACAACCGGTGCTGGTGTGTTTACGTCCCCGTAACTTAACGGTTCAGCAAAAGGAGCTGATTGAATAATTACTACGCTTAATAATATAATAGGTCCTGGGGTCGATTTGTTCGATTAAAATCCCCTCAAGGCAGTGCTCCATCATGGCCACAGTTAAATGACTGAAACAAATAAAAGAATAAAAGTATGTGTGTGGGCCCACCCCTATAATCACTTCACAACCGGTGTTGGTGTGCATACATTCCCGTAACTTGGCGCTTCGACAAAAGAGACTTATAGAATAAGTACTAGGCTTTAAAAAATTAAGTCCTTGGGTCGATTTGTTCGACTAAAACCTTTCAAGGTAGTGCACCAACATGCCCAAAACCAAATGACTGATACAGGTAAAATGTTTTTTTTTAAATAACAGAATAAGCCTCGACCGGAATAGCTTTTGTCGGGTTTCGATGCTCAGGACACGGTGTTTACCACGATCTCTCCAGTATGACCTTACCAAAGATTGAGAACCAAAAGCGAGGTAAAATAAGCATGGTCATATACTGAAGCCGACCGCCTGCAACCGTCCACCAAAATATGCAGAGCTTGTAGCTATGTTTGTAACCATTATCAGAAGAGTATGCTACATCCATTTCACCGTATCATTTTTCTTTCTTGTCTTATGTTTTCCATTTAAAATATGCTGACTGGTGAAACGAGTGCTCCAGCATGCGTAACAACACTTCGCTTCAGCCATGTTAGCTTCACCTTAATAACAATAAAACTAATAGTATGCCTTTAGCTTCGCTGAGAAATTAGGCTCACAAGGAACTTTTCGCCAGTCAAATAAAGCACCGTAAAGGTAGAAGTATAAAGATATATATATAAATTTGCACTGTTTATAATTACACCATATTTTACGTATACATTTTTCTTTTATTCATTTATTTGTTTCAGTCATTCAAATGCGGCCATGCTGGAGCACCGCCTTTAGTCGAGCAAATCGACCCCAGGACTTATTCTTTGTAAGCCTAGTACTCATTCTATCGGTCTCTCTTGCCGAAACGCTAAGTGACGGGGAGGTAAACACACCAGTATAAGAGTGTGAGTATATGCACCCATATGTCTATGTTGTATTGTGGGTATGCACCCACACCCATGTGGGTATATATGTAGACTGAGTTATATTACATAATCTCCGAAGAGGCCATATGATATTTTTGTAAATGTCTCATTTATATCTATATATTGACCAACCATAAAGGGCTAATATTGGTAAAATGAGACATACTTATCTACATGGCCGAAACAGCTGTAAGATGTAATCTATACTTATATTTATATTTACTTATATTTATATTCTCTTTTATATATTCTACTTATTATACAACTTTATCTTTTATGTACACTTTTTATGTACATTCCTTTATGTACACTGATTTGTTCTGCTTTTATATTTAACCCTACAGTCTCTTATGTGGTGGTTTAATAAAGTATGTGATTCAGTATTATCTGGTAACTGATATTTGATTAGATGTATTTCTCCATTTTCTATCTTGTATATATCTATATATATATATATATATATATATATATTATATATGTGTGTATGTATGTATGTATGTATGATGTATGTATATGTATGTATATATGTAGTATGTATGTATGTATGTATGTATCTATGTATGTATGTGCGTCTGTGTTTGTCCCCCCAACATCGCTTGACAACCGATGCTGGTGTGTTGAGTCCCCGTAAATTAGCGGTTCGGCAAAAGAGACCGATAGAATAAGTACTAGGCTTACAAAGAATAAGTCCTGGGGGTGATTTACTCGACTAAAAGGCGGTACTCCAGCATGGCCGCAGTCAAATGACTGAAACAAGTAAAAGTGTAAAAGAGTATATATATGTATATATATATATATATACACGACAGGCTTCTTTCAGTTTCCGTCTACCAAATCCACTCACAAGGCTTTGGTCGGCCCGAGGCTATAGTAGAAGACACTTGCCCAAGGTGCCACGCAGTGGGACTGAACCCAGAACCATGTGGTTGGTAACACACACATACATATATGTACTAGATACACACATTCATACATATATACATACATAAATACATTCATACATGACCCTAGAGTCAAGCGAATTCTGATGAATTATTAAACAACAATGAAACTACTCATCTCAAATTGCCGAACAGTTCCCTGTGAACCTAATTTCACAACGGAACCACTTAAATATAGATACACGTTTATATATTTATTGAAAACTAACATCCTATTTGTATTCTACTAATTATATTCGTTAATATATTAAGGCCAAACAGACAACGGTTCACACCTTTTTTCTATGAGGATGAAAGCTAAGGTGGAACGCTGACAGAATCGTTAGCGCTCGGACGAAATGCTTAGTGGCATTTCGTCCGTCTTTACGTTCTAAGTTCAAATTCCGCCGGGGTTTCCTTTGCCTTTCGAGGTTGATAAAATAAGCACCAGTTGAACCCCGGGGTCGATGTAATCGACTTACCCACTTCGCTAAAATTGCAGGCCTTGTGACAAAATTTGAAACCGTAATGAGGATGAACGTCATGGACTCGATTCAGTACATTATTCATCAACGTCCGGGAATGAAAACATGCAAAAACGACTTCAGCAGGATTTGAACTCACAACGTAGACAGACACACTTAAAAGCTGCAAGCCATGTTTTCCTGAATTTCTACCCCACTGTATCTGCGATATCTTCTACCCTTACTGCCCAGAGATTCATCCATACATTAACTTCTGGCATATTTTTATCGACTCAGCGGAAAATATATCTCCCACGGAATTGCGCAGCTCGGAACTGAACATCATAAACCATCTAAATCTAATCCAAACTTTTCCTGTCTCTGACAATCCCAAAACACTAAATTTAAAGTTATTTAATCATATATCTATAATTCCATACTTAGCAAAAAGCATGTACAATCTGAAACTTATACAAAATATTGGGGACGTGGATTAGTTTTTCCTATAGAAATGATTGAAAACGTGATATGAAATCTTAAAATTTGCTTTTCTTTATTTCACCATTTTCTTACTTTTGTTTTTATCTTGAACGGATGCAACGAATCTTTTTCTTTTACTCCATGTTTATGCGTTTACGTATGTATTTGCATATAAGTGCATGTATGTGACAGTAAGTGTATGTAAGTAGTGTGTATGCATGTAGGTACGTACGTAGTTCATGGTTTTGTTCAAATTTGTATGTGCTAAGAAAATTGTGGAGTGTATGTATCAGTAAATATGTATATACATACATATATGTATATATATATATATCTATATATATATATATATATATATATATATATTATATATATATATATATATGTATATATATATATATATAGTGATAAGATAGATAGGTAGATAAATAGATATATAGATATAGATATAGATATGTATATATGCATTTATATATATACGTATATATATATATATGTATGTATATACAAACATATATATATGCATATATATAGATATATATATGTATGTATGTATGAATGTATGTATACATATATGTGAGAGTATATGTGTGTAGATATATATATATATAATCTATATCTATATATAATATATATATGTGTGTGTGTATATGTATATGTGTATATGTAATATATATATATATAAATATATATATATATATATATTACTATATATAGTACATGTGTATGGAGAATGAATTCTGTGTGTATGTGTGCGTACGTGGGTGTTTCGATATATATTTCGGTATGTCTTCTGGACATTAAACACTGTACACGCATAGGAATTATGTATGCATGCATGTGTGTAATATATATATATATATATATATATAGATATATATATATACACATATATATAACATACATACATACACAAATACATAAATACATGTGTATATGAGTGAATATATATATGTATATATGTGTATATATGTGCATGTGTGTGTCTAGTTTATATGCCTGTATATAGTATATATATATATATAGATATCTATATATATATATATATATATATATATATATATATATACGTATATTCTATATATATACGCACACATATATGCATACGCAATTTTATATAACGAAATATTTATATCTATATATCTATCTGTTTATCTTTGTAGTGTTGTGTGGGGGTGTTTATGCGTTTGGTGCATTTATTTTTATGCGCTAATAAATTTTTTGTGGAAGTGTGTGTCTTAAGCGTATTCATTTAATTTTTCTTCGATTCCTTTCTTTGGCTGTGTTTCGTTGTATTTGTGCACGTGTGTGTGTGTGTGTGTGTGTGCGCGTGTGTGTGTGCATGTGTGTGCGTGCGTGTATGTATAGGTCAGTGCGTTGCAAATATGCCAATGTATGATAATATATGCCTATGTTTGTATAAGTTTAATTATGTTAGCGTACGTCTTCGTGCGTATTCACATTTACACTCAGTATCTATGGATTTATTTACATATGTGTTTATATATTTATTTTTTTTTGTTTCATTGGTTGGTTGCTTACTCAGTTACATGTGTTTGTAAAAATCTTGCAGATTCTATCTCTATACATTTTATTGTGAATTTACTTTCACTTTCACATTGCCCCCTCCCCTGTCAATTTCACAGCGAAAATATCCCTAGTTTGCACATACTGTGATTCTGTTCCGACAATCTTTCATAATCATGTATACTTACATGGTGATACAGTAGTAGGTGTTAATTTCTTAAA
>NW_021826335.1:7500-13089 GCF_006345805.1 Octopus sinensis | reverse complement strand
CTGAATAAGGGTTGTTTAAGGATGTTGAAAGAACCACCCATGTTTCCAGAGGTGAACTATTCAAACCCCAAAGAATCCCTCTCAACACATGGCTATGATGCTCCCCCACTACTTCTGCTCGTGATTAGAGATGCACATATCGTCAGCCACTGAGGGACATGCTCAACTGGTTAAGGTCAAACAACTGACAAGCAAATCTGTGGAGCAGAATATTTGCTGTAGCCCATCTATTATTATTATTATTATTATTATTATTATTATTATTATTATTATTATTATTATTATTATTATTATTGAGTCAGAGAGCAATGCATGCTATCAAAGTGACACGGGGGTACAAATAAACGGAGTCCGTCTGATAAGGGTACACCAGGCACATGCATCATAATCATATGTGCGCGGCATAGTGATGTCATATCAAGATAAACAGCGCATGACCTTGCGGGTGGTGCTCTAGCATGGCCGCAGTCAAATGACTGATCAAGTAAAAGAGTAAAGAGTATATATATATATATATATATATAATATATATACATATATATACATATCATATATATATATATACATATAAATTAATCAATATAGGGTGGTGAAAAAAAATTTTGTAGAATTCTTTTTGCCACCAGCGGCCCAGTGGAAAAAATTAATAGTCATAGACCATTTTTAAGTTCAACATCAACAATCAAGGAACGGCCATAATAGGCCATTCACCCACTAGAATAACAGCCAAAAGCTTCAACCGCAAATAAAGATCAATTCCGTAAACAGAGAAAATTTAAAAAAAAATTTAAAAAAACATTTACCCTGTAATTACAGGGTAAATGTTTTTTTAAATTTTCTCCTGTTTACGGAATTGATCTTTATTTGCGGTTGAAGCTTTTGGCTGTTATTTCTAGTGGGTGAATGGCCTATTATGGCCGTTCCTTGATTGTTGATATATACATATATATATATAATAATATATATATACTCTTTACTATATATATATATACACACATATATATATATATATGTGTGTGTGTGTGTGTATAGACGCAGACGCGGCTGTGTAGCAAGAACCTTGCTTCCTAGTGACATGGTTCTGGACTCAGTCCCACTGCATGACACCTTGGGCGAATGTCTTCTCCTCGAGCCGACCAAAGCATTGAAAGTTGTTTTGGACGCGTTATTCTTGAGCTGTCACTACCGCTGCCGCCGCAACTACTACCATAGCCACCACTTCCACCACTACCATGACCATTATCGCCACCAGCACTATGACCACCTCTATTATCATTAGTATCACCTCCCCAAACTACCACCACCACCACCACCACCACCACCACCACTATCACACATCGCAAACACCGCCGTTACCATCATTATTACTACCATCCCCGCCACCGCCACCACAACCACCACCTTCACCACCACCACCACCACCACCACCACTATCACAACACACACATCGCAAACACCGCCGTTACCATCATTATACTACCACCATCCCCGCCACCGCCACCAACAACCACCACCTTCACCACCACCCCACCACCACCACCAACCACCACCACCACTATCACACATCGCAAACACGCCGTTACCATCATTATTACTACCATCCCCGCCACCGCCAACCACAACCACCACCTTCACCACCACCCACCACCACCACCACCACCACCACCACCACTATCACACATCGCAAACACCGCCGTTACCATCATTATTACTACCATCCCCGCCACCGCCACCACAACCACCACCTTCACCATCACCACCACCACGACCACCACTACCACCACACACTACCACCACCACCCCACTATCACACATCGCAAACACCGCCGTTACCATCATTATTAACTACAATCCCCGCCACGCCACCGCCACCACCAACCACCCCCTTCAACCATCACCACCACCACGACCACCACTACCACCACCACCACCACTACCACCACCACTATCACACATCGCAAACCGACCCCGTTACCATCATTATTACTACCAGCCCCGCCACCGCCACCACAACCACCACCTTCACCATCACCACCACCACGACCACCACTACCACGACCACCACTACCACCACCACTATCACACATCGCAAACACCGCCGTTACCATCATTATTACTACCATCCCCGCCACCGCCACCACAACCACCACCTTCACCATCACCACCACCACTACCACCACCACCACCACCACCACCACCACGTATTATGCTTAAATACTTTCACTTGTTCTCTGACCTGTGTGTGTGTGCGTGTGTATATTGGTGTGCATGTGTGTGTGTGTGTTCGTGCGTGCGTGTCTATTCGTGTGTGTATATATATATTATGAGTGCAGATGTTTGTGTTGTGTGTGCGTATGTGCGTGTGCGTGCGAGTGTGTGTATTGTGGACACATGATGTTTGGCTCATTGTGGATGCGTGTGTTTGACAATAAAAGTTTGTATGGTTTGTATAATTAACTTTAGAACCAACCTCCCAGTTTTCCCCCACACATACACCCTATCCACTTTTGTCTCCTACTCCCCCCCCTCTATTATTAACTGTTTCCTATGGATAGTAACGTGTGGCACACCGCTACTTTGCCTCTATCCCGCCACCTACACCCCCACTACTAGGACTACTCCACCACCTCCACCGCTAAACTAACCCCATCACCAAACTCCCGTTGCCTGACCATCGCACCGCCAACCTAGCTCCGACACCGCCACCGCCACCTCACCTAGTCGCCCCACTATTTAGCCACCCCGCCAGAAAGACACCATACCACCCGGCCATCCCCATTCACCTAAGAACCCTAACACATAGCCACCCCACCACCACCACCTGGTCACTCCACCATCAAGCCATCCTACCGCTTAACCACACTGCAACCCAACTATCACGTCATCTAGGCACCCCACCGTGTGGCCCCACACTACCTCACAACCCTATCAGCTCAGCTCCACCAACTTAGACACCCCACCTCCAAGTCCGTCTGTATATCTGTCTGTCCGTCCGTCTGTATGTCTGTCTGTCCGTCCAATTATACCTCCCCCCACACCTCATTCCATTCCTCATATTCCTTTCTCTATCGGTTGGTCTATCAGTTGACTGTTTATCGAGTCATCAGTTGACCTTTATACTCCGAGTACTCCTTCCGTGATCCTGTCCATTATTCTATCAATTCTTCTGTCGATATGTCCAGACAAAACTCCCGGTCACTCCACCCACCGTTGTAGCCCTGACGTCATTGTATTTCTACATACATCTTTTTCCTATATTTCTGACGAAGAGCTTCGCTCGAAACGTTAAATCCTCCTTCTTTCTTTCTTTTCCTGAGCGTCCAATAACACTATACTTGTTCCACGTCCTCGCGTTGTTGTATTTTCTCTTTGTTCATGTTTGGATTAACTATATATATATATATATATATATATATATATATTTGATATAGCCGTAGGTTACCTGCAGAGAGATGGGGACGGAGTGATTATGGCTGGATAGACTTTGATCACAGTTCTACTCTATCAGGGTTGATCTGGGGGCCAAGTTCCCCCTCGACTACTACTACTACTACTACTACTACTACTACTACTACTACTACTACTACTACTGCTACTACTACTACTACAACTACAACAACAACAACAACAACTACTACTACTACTACTACAACAACAACAACAACAACAACAACAACTACTACTACTACTACTACAACAACAACAACAACAACAACAACAACTACTACTACTACTACTACTACTACTACTACTACTACTACTACTACTACTAACTAGATACTTCTTTTGCAAACTCTATTCTATACAATTGCAGTCGACAAACAAGAATAAATACTGCAATTTTAGTGATTTAGTGATATTTGATAGGTGTTGTTATTCGTGCTGGTAGTGGTGGGGGTGGGTGGTAGATGCTGGTGCTGGTAGTGGTAGTTGCGATTATGTAGTGGTGATGGTGACGGCGATAGTTTTGGCGTTGGTATTAGTGGTAGTTGGTATTCGTAGTGGTGGTAATGAGGACGGGGTGGGGGAGGGGTGGTTTTATTTGTGTTGGTGGTCAGGGAGGAGGTAGTAATAGTAATAGTAGTAGTAATAGTGGTAGTGGTGGCTGAAACGTTAGCACGCCGGGCGAAATGCGTAGCCGCATTTCGTCTGCCGCTACGTTCTGAGTTCAAATTCCGCCGAGGTCGACTTTGCCTTTCATCCTTTCGGGGTCGATTAAATAAGTACCAGTTACGCACTGGGGTCGATATAATCGACTTAATCCGTCTGTCTGTCCTTGTTTGTCTTCTCTGTGTTTAGCCCCTTGTGGGTAGTAAAGAAATAGGTGGTGGTGGTGATAGTGTTGACAGACGGAGGTGTTATTGATGATAATGGTGATGATAATGCTGATGGTTGTATCAATGACGACAACGATGACGACGACGACGATGATGATAATAGCAGCAATAACAAGAACAACAATTACAACGATGACAGTGACGACGACGTCGATTAAACAAAAGACAATAATTGAAATGGCTAAGTTAGAATTAGAAGTCATCAACGTAGCTTTATTTTCTTTATTCATATTATAGTTATTGTCGACGCTGTTGTTGTTACTGATGATGATGAAGACGTTGTTTGTTGATGTGTATTTAAGAAATACACAAGAACGGGAGCCTGAATGATGGAAAAACGAAACAAATAAAACAAAATTGTGTCCAAAGACCGGAAGTGAAAGATGGCTGCAATATTAAATAAGATGGCCGCCGAAAAGGAAGTCGACTTGAAAAGTTGAAGAAGTTGTTTACAATTAATTGATTTAGAGTGTTAAACGACGCACGTTATAGTTGGCTGTGTCAGTTTGGTCGTCTGTAATTAGAGCAGGAATGGACTGGTGGTGGTGGTAGTGGTGGTAGTGGTAGTAGTGGTGGCTGGTGGCGAGGGGTTAGTGGAGGTAGAGATGGTGGTGGTAGTTTGTGGTATTGGAGGTGGTAGAGGAGAGAAAGGTAGTATAAACACGAGGAATGGTGGTGGTAGTTGTAGTGGTGGTGATGGTGGTAACGGTGTGTGGGGGTTGGTGCTATTGGAGGTGGTGATGTTGGCGATGGTGTGCGGCAGGGGAGAAGGGTAATGTGAGTCGAGGGGTGGCGGTGGTCGTAGTGGTGGTGGCGGCGGCGGCGGCGGCGGCGGCGGCGACGTGCGGTGTTGGTGTATATTGAAGGTTGGGATGTTGGCGATGGTGGCGGCGGAAAGAAGGGTGATGTAGGGTCCAGGGATGACGGTGTTGCTATTCGTGGTGGTGGTAGTGGTGGTGGTAGTGGTGGTGTTGTCTCCGGATAGCGGCAGTGGTGGGGCTGCTCAATGATGGTGTTGGTGGTGGCGAGGAAGAGGGTAATGTGACGTGATGACAGTGATGCTGGTAGCGTGGTAACGATGGATGGTTGTGGTGGTGGTGTTGTTGGTGGTGATGGTGGTGATGGTATGAATAGATGATGTATGTGACAAATTGTTGATGATCGCCATTTGTTTGTTTGTTATTGCGATGTGCCGCCGGTGGCACACTATTGTTGTTGTTGTTGATGTTGACGCTGCTGGTGGCGCTTTGGA
>NW_021826334.1:0-13152 GCF_006345805.1 Octopus sinensis | reverse complement strand
CGTAACTCTATAACCACTAAAGACACCGTTTCGACGAAGAAATACGTGGGCCTTACAGAGGGTAATTTCAAGGCCAGGTTCAATAACCACACTTTGAGGCACTGGAACAAAAGAAAAGCGACACAATTGTCTAACCATATTGGTCTTTAAGAGATAAAGGTGTCGATTATAACATACAATGGAAGATTTTGGCCAGATGTAAGCCCTATACTAACGGCAGCGGAAGGTGCGGTCTATGCGACATGGAAAGATGGCTATCTGGAAAAGCAGCTTAGACCCTACTACATGTCTAAATACAAGGACAGAGCTTTTCGGATCATGCCCACATGTGACTAATTTCTGTTACGTTTTTGGTCCCCTAAAGAAAACAGATAGAACATGCTTTCTATGTTATGTCCCAAGAAGAATTTATATATTTTTATATATTTTTATATATTTTTTTATGTTTTTTATATAATTTTTATGACAAAATGCGAGCGATGTATAAGTACGCAGGCAAGCAGAGTTATAACAGAGTATTTCCCTTTATTTAACGGTATTTTTTTCAAACGTTTTCAAATAGCCAGATAACCGAAGAGATGGTGTTGTGGATTTCCACTTCGGCATCTGAAACTCAGAGTTTTATCTTGACTACCGAGTAATGTAACATATTGTATATATATATATATATATATATATATATAATATATATATATATATATATATATATATAATAAATATATATATATATATAAGAAAATGCAAAAATAGACAGATAATTAAATAATATACTTATTAATAATAAAATAGGCAATCATCTCTGACAGCTGTTTCGATTCAAGACTTCTTCAAATTAATATAATTGAAAACATTTTAAAAATGAATCTCATCGGAGGTTGCTACAGATATACTATTAGATTTTCGTGTTCCAGTGTGTTGAGTGTACAGCTCTAACGGTTTAGAACCTTACACTCAAAATATCAGTTCTACAAATTGGAAATATAGAGACAAGCAGAGGCAGGGCAAAGGAGATAGGTGTAAAAGCGGGTAAGGAAGAGAAGAGGGTGAGAAGAAGGGTTGTTGAGGATGATCAACCTGTTAACTATAGGCATGTGGTCTATACAGTGGCTATAAAAGTAGAAGTGGTAAACTTTTAACGTCTAGCATTTTTTAGCGTTTCATATGCATTTTAAATGTTATACTTATGCTATTTTAATCTAATGCTGTTTCAGGAGCGTATATTAATGGATAAATGTGTTTGACTTCATTATAGTATAAGGAGAAAAAGGGTGAAAAGAAGAAAAGAGGTGGAATACGGATGAGTAACAGATAAGCGAGAGAAAGAAGAATAAGCAAAGAAGAAATAAGAGCAAGATAAAGAAGATGAAGTAAACGGATTATTAACGAAACTTTGCGGAAGCATGGACAACAAACTGATTAATAAATGAAAAATATATGAAAACAATATATGAACGTATATAAAAATGTATAAAGCAGACATAAAAAGAAGAAATACTCTGGAGCTACTACAAAGTAAATGCAGTAATTGCATGAATCAAATATATTTTGGAAAAACGAAACAAAATGGAATACAAATCGTTATGATGCATCAAAATATATATATATACGCATATGCAGCATAAGCACTCTCATATATACCTATATACATTTACATTCAAGTATGTACACTCAAACACACACATTAATGCAGCATGTTTATATACTCCCACACATTGATATAATTAAATAAACACTCGTACTCGTATATATGTGTCTGCATATATATATATATATACGCAAACACACGCACATAGATATATCCCTGTCTGTAAATATATACTTATATCTATCTATATTGACAGTGGAATATATTAGCGTATGGGTATATACATAAATACAATACTTTGGTAGCTAAAATATCTCAACCGCTAACCTACATTCATTCTAATGAAATTTCGATGTCCTGAACACCTATATTCGGCAGTGAGCGTGGAAAATTTAAGCGTGATACCTGAACTGAGTCTCTCATCAAGAGAACCTCATACTGGTCTTTCTTGTTGTGTCAGCCTGATGATAACTGCTCTAAAGTTTCAGTGTTAGTCTCAGTGCAGCTTACCTTTCCAATTTGACTACAAATGAAATGAGAAGAATACTTACATATGGCAGATAAGAGTTGTATTCATCAAGAAGTTTCTCCAACCAAAAGGACGCAATACAAAAATGTTACCCGAGTAAATAAATTTATATATTTTAACTCCTTATCAAATATTTTAATTCACTATATTACCAGTGATCTCTAATTACTGTACCGATATTTAGAAATTAGTATTTGTCGACGTTGTAATAACGCAGTAATTAACAAAATATACAAGATGTTACGATGGTTAACGTCAGGAAATAGAATTTTATAGATAAGAAATAATTCAGAGCAATCATATGTATAATATATTTTACGCACGTTTTTCTCAACATCCTCCTGTTATGCACGTGGACACATCATTGTGTCTAGTTGTACTGCCTCTCCCAGGGCTCGCAACTCTTGACCTACAGCCACCTTGAGGCGACACCTACAGACTCCACAGCCAGTCTGATGGCCTTTTGTCTACTGGCCTCTTCCCAGCAAATTGTAGGTTCTGTAAAAGGTCTGACTTACAAACTATCTGCATCCACCTCAATGGAATCAAATCTCACTTGCCACCCATTGCTTCGGCATACCCTGATGAAGTCCTTCCAGTTAGTGGAAAGTTCTAACAAGAGACATTATTAATATAATACCGATTACAAGGCAGTGAATTGGCAAAAGCGTTAATACAACAGGCTAAATGCTTAGCAGTATTTCATCCGTCTTTGCATTATGAGTTCAAATTCCGCCGAGGTCGACTTTTCTTTTCATCCTTTCGGAGTCGATAAAATAAGTACCAGCTGAAAACTGAAGTCGATGTAATCGACTTACCCCTCCATCAAATTTACTGGCCTTGTGCCAAAATGTGGAGCCAATATAATACCGATTACGTAATATTCTATGCAAAGCAAAATGCAACCACTATAACAAAGAGCTTTTTTAATCGCTTATTTAAAACACTTATCAAGTTCTGCCGAGGTAGCTAACTAAATGCAGCTTCAGATTATTAATTCTTGTCAGAATTATTAACTTCGTCGGCGCATTATCGAGAAAAAAGTTCATAGTTACATATAAAGTGCTTCTTAAATTACAAATCCTTGAGTTAATTTAAAAATTTGGTTTTAATTTAACAAAGAAACGCTCACAAATAATGCTATAACTAGATTACGCGTTCACTGTGAAAAGATTAGAAACAATCTAATTCATTT
This sequence comes from Octopus sinensis, assembly GCF_006345805.1. NCBI lineage: Eukaryota > Metazoa > Mollusca > Cephalopoda > Octopoda > Octopodidae > Octopus > Octopus sinensis. The sequence continues at coordinate 9,843 of NW_021826334.1, read as the reverse complement.
TGTTGTAGAGTATGTGCGAAAGAGTTTATTAAATGGAAACATTAATAGCTAGCTTGCATTCATATGACGGTTATATTTATAAAAAGATTCTAAGTATCTATTATGCTCAATATGTGATATGTCTTCGACTTTATATTATTATATATTCTATATACAAACATTAAATTTTACTTATCTACACATTGTATGCTACAAAACAACACTGAAACATGGAGTACGTTACAAAATGGCAAACATTAATACACCTTCTAGACATACACACACATACGTGCGCGCGCGTGTATGTGTTTAAGTGTGTTAACTATTAGCAACAGAAGCAACCTTAGTAACGAATACTAATCAGCACACAATATTAATTAGCAAACAACCTAGACGTGTTGTCTATAATGCCGGAGATTGCGGGCAAAATCGATGCTCTTCAACATTTGTTCCGTACAAAAAATTACTTACCGGGACGTCCACCGCAGTTTCTAACGTTAAAAATAAAGCTAGATATGCTAATTAATATACGTTACGGGGATTGCTTCTGTAGCTAATAGATAATTCATACACAACCCACCAACTTTTCCCGAAATCAGCGGTTGTTCAGACAGTATTATTCTGTTTATATTTACTAATCAATTTATATAGCTTTGACTGATTTCCAGTCTAGCATTCGGTGCTTGGCTTTCTATATTTGATGATCTACAATACGTTGAAATCTTGTGATACTGTACTGCCACCCGCCGATAGAATATTAGCATTTGTCGTCTACACGAAATGATTTTCAGAATCTTCACTGCAGTCTGCAGCATTTTAAACAACACATTCAGGTTAAGTTGGATGTATTCATATATATATATTTATATATATATCTTAGTTTCACATCTAGGAGATGATCAGGCTACGCTTGATCACTGCCTTTATGAGAGTGCTTACTGAGAGTGCCTACTGAGCGTCTGTAAAATGCGGTTGGAATACATTCATATGATTCTGATGTTCATAAAAAAAAGACACCGGTTTAGCGATTTCCTCGCTGATTTTTACAAATGGAACTGGACGATAAGTCTTGTCGCATCTCATGATAGGGAAGACTGGTCTTAGTTGATATATTTTATCAAGATAATATTTTCCCTCATTGTTGGTAAAATAAACTCATCTGTTTGGCAACTTGTTGCGAAATATTCGGGCGAAAAATTCTTCAACTTTCGAAGCAAAAAAAAGCACCCAATATAATGCTTAACCTCTTCAAAATTATTAAACTGTTTTCCTTCTAAATAATGTTGCAATCATCTGAAAAGATGATTGTCAGTTGGAGTAAGGTCAGGAGAGTAAGGAAGATGGGGGAAAACGCCATATTTAGTGCCATAATCTTTACCTGAGAGACTTGGTTAAAATGTAATCTTGTATTATTGCGTAAGAGTTACCCCCGCCCAATTACTATTGATCAATGTTAACTGCTTTCCAATTGACGACAGTATTTGTTTGCATTAACTGTTTCTTTTTAGTGTGACACTTTATGATAGACGGCACCTTCCATATTTCACCAAACACAGAGGATAATTGTTTCCTGCTGTAGTCCTGGTTTCGCGATGGCTTCTCTTCTGTGATTAGGTGGTGCTAAGAAGTGGGCATTTTCGTTATATGTGCATATAGGGAATCCACTTTTTCTTACTTGTTATGATTCTATCCAGAAACAGTTCAGCATCAAGTCTACCTTTCAGTGACGAGCAGAAGGCAACACTTACATTAAGACCAAAAGCAATCAAATTATGAGAGACCCACCAACCAATTACCTAGTCCATGAAGGTATTTTATTATCGGAGAGAGAGAGAGGGAGAGAGAGAGAGAGAGAAAGAGTGTGTGTGTGTGTGTGTGTGTTGAGTTAGAAAGCTAAAGAGTCGGTGGAAGTAGAGAGGAAGGCAGTGAAGAGGGAAGCATGGTAAGATCCATAGCTGTGAAGCCAAATGGCCATGGCTAAATGAGGAAGAAAGAGTGAGTGAAGGAAGGTGTTGCGGGATGCATCGCTGTAACGGTGTGTTATACGTATATCCTTGTATAAGTGGAAAAAGTGGGGAGCGTGTGAAAGTGGCAATGTGTATGTGTGTGTTTGTTTTGTGAAGATTGTTTTGTCTGGGTTTATGTAAATAAGTCGATGTGAGAGGGGGTATGTGCATTTGAAGGATGCATATGTGTATGTATGTCACAAAGGGACAAACTATTACAAGAAGTTAAGTGCGTGCGTGTGTTAGTAGTGTGAGGCTTGGGGCAGAGGTGGAAGAGTGTATGAGGGTGGTGTATGAGTAGGTGATGGTGTGTTGAGAGGACACGATCGTGTATGTTAGAGAAGTATGAAGTGAAATGCGGATAGTGTAAGAGTGTGAGTGACGTGAGAGTAGGAAGAAGAGGGGAAGTTGTATAGCCATGGAGCAGGAGTAGATTCAAAGTAATTTAGAAGAATTGAAGTGGACAATTCAGTTTGTGGTAGGGAATTCGGCGGTGGTAATCTCGCTGAAGGCCGACAAGTACGGAGGAGTGGAGTAATGTTGAGAGAGAGAGAGAGAGAGAGAGAGAGAGAGAGAGAGAGAGGAGAGAGAGACGAGAGAAGAGAGAGGAAGAGAGAGAGAGAGAGAGAGAGAGAGAGAGAGAGAGAGGAGAGAGAGGAGAGAGGAGAGAGAGAGAGAGAGAGAGAGAGAGAGAGAGAGAGAGACAGAGAGAGAGAGAGGAGCGAGAGAGAGAGAGAGAGAGAGAGAGAGAGAGACGAGAGAGAGCGAGAGAGAGAGAAGAGAGAGAGAGAGAGAGAGAGAGAGCGAGAGAGAGAGAGAGAGATGAGTGACGAGACGATGAGAGAGAGAGAGAGAGAGAGTTGACTCGTTGCGAAGTCGTATGTGCCTGCGTTGCTCCGTGAATCTATCGACTCGTCAGCAGCCAGTCTGCCCGATGTTGATAAAATCAGAGGGAACATTGGAGAGTATATATCATGATCTGTTTGGCCACCTCATTTATTGTTTGCTACGGGAAAAAGAACAGTAATACATATATGAACAATCTAATATACTAGAAAAGGAGAATTCACTCATTTTATACAACCCAAGGATGAAAACAAACCGCTTGATAAAACATATGAAGCGTGGCATAATTTTCTACTCTAAAATTTAAAAAGAAAAGTATATGTAACATTAATTTAGAAATATCGAATGAATATAGTGTTGTGAAAAATCATGCTTCTTTAGACTTGAATTGCGCCTAATTAGCAACTAAAATAAAGGTATTAATGCATGTAAAATTGTGATGTTTATTTGTAATTTGCACAACCTTAATGATATAGAATAAATTCTGGAAAGAAATCAATGAATGCCCTATCATAGTAAATTTAGAAACATTCTAGAAAAAATAACAATACTAGGTTTCTTAAGTTGTAAGATAATTAATCAACGTTAATTCTTTCACAATGAAATGTAATTTCATGGTTATTCCGACAACGATGTTAAACATCTACCAAAATAATGAATTAGTATTTTGTGCAAATCAAGTTGCTTCAATAAGCCTGATATATGTCATCAGAAAATAGTTTCAAACATGACATTCTTCCACGAAAGATATATCTTTATATATAAAAGAGAGGTTGTGTGCTGTCTGTCTCCTACGATTTAGATTCCTAACTACTTCCACATTTTGCGGTGCAGTTTAACCAAAACCGGGTATCTTATAGTCGTGATTCATATCGAGCCATTCTGGGTATTAGCGCGCGTCTACGATGAGTCTACGATTTAAAAAAAAATTTACCATCAATTTTCCCCATTTTTAATGCATTTTTAGCATATATAAGGGAAGTAACTCTCTAAAAATTTATTAAATTTCAGAACGTAAAAAGCTACAGTGGTTAGCCATATTGAGATGGCTATTATACTTTACATCTCTAAAAATGCTTATATAGTTATTTCCCTTACAAACCCGAGCAACGCCGGGCGATACTGCTAGTTGGTATATAAAACTGCTTTCAGCAGTTAAGGGTACTGAAATTTTGAGAGGATACATCAGCTTTCCGCAACAAAAGTGTTAAACATTTGAATGCCTGTTTACCACGATGTACCTATGTATTTTTATACAAGAAATAAAGTGTCGATTGATATGTGAAATTCTAATAGAACTACAAAGAAAGAAAATATAGTGGTGATGATAATTATCGTAATGGTTTTGATGATCTTCAATGCAACAAAACGTCACACAAAGCAAAGAAGGAAAATATTATAGTGTGCACACATTTTCACGAAACTAAACTTTTCAGAGATTAAGTGAGCCGTAAGTAGTACCTGTAACTTACACTTAGCCGCGTGACACTTATCTCATTGCAATATTATTAATGATATTAATTTGAAGGTAGCAAACAAGAAGAATTAATAGTGTATCAAAGAAAAATGCTTAGCTGTATTTCCTCCGCATCTTTACGTTCTAAGTTCAAATTCCGTCGAAGTCAACTTTGCGTCTTATGGTTTTGGAGACGATAAAATAAAATATCTATTTCTTTACTACCCACAAGGGGCTAAACAGAGAGAGGACAAACAAGGACAGACAAACGGATTAAGTCGATTATATCGACCCCAGTGTGTAACTGGTACCTAATTTATCGATCCCGAAAGGATGAAAGGCAAAGTCGACCTCGGCGGAATTTGAACTCAGAACGTAACGGCAGACGAAATGCGCCTACGCATTTCGCCCGGCGTGCTAACGATTCTGCCAGCTCGCCGCCGTATATCAGTCAGTATTGGGATCGATGTAATCGACTTACTCTCCTCTCTAAAATTGCTAGCCTTAAGCCAAAATTTGAAACCATTAATGATAGCAATTGCAATATACGTAAAGTTTTATTTGACACAATGTTTGGATTCCTGTTGATAATTAATTCCTGACCAATCCTGTTCGGGTTGAGACATTATAAAAGGAAATCTTTTTGTGTCTATACCAAACTTTTAGGAGTTTCAAGAACACATTATGCAATATTTTTCTTCATTTACAATGCGATTGGGTGTGCTTTGAAGGCAATGTTACTGCTATTTTTAGCACAGTGAGCGACCAATCACATATTTCCTCTTTAATAGGAATATATATGGTTAAAATAATAATTTCCATCACTTTACAGGCGGACAACACATGCGTAACTGATACAAAATAGCTTGAATTAAAATTAAGGGCCGGACACTGCGGATATGCACTGTTTGATTTAATATAATTCTGCTTGTCATTGTGTTATTTAGTCAGTCGGTAACGTTTTCGCGTGATTAGAGAAGAGAGAGAAAGAGAAGAGGGAGAGAGAAAAATGGTGAGAGAAAAAGAGGGTGAGAGAAAAAGAGGGTGGGAGAAAAAGAGGGTGGGGGAAAAAGAGGGTGGGGGAAACACCCATGACGTGAGGTAGAGGGAACGTAATAGTTTTAGCAGAAGCGTGGTGTTCTGATGGAGAGGTTAAAGAAAGGCAAAGAAAGGGAAGAGAGAGAGAGAGAGAGAGAGGAGCGAGAGAGAGAGAGAGTGTGAGAGAGAGAGTGAGTGAGAGAGAGAGAGATACAGGAGGGAGAGAGATAGAGATGATGGTGGAGATGGAACTGGTGGCGGTGGAGGTAGTGGTGTTGGTCGTGGTGAAAAAATGAACTAAGTTTTTTATATTACCCATCACTTAACGCATGCGTATAAGTGTAATTTCGTGAAATATCCATGCTTATTTACGAGGCAAATGTATGCAATTTAAATAAAGGTTATATCATATGTACGGGATATTTTTGTTTATGGGAAAATCGAAAAATAAGAATGTATATTCATTTTATGAGTGCTGTGTATAAAGTTTATAAAATGGTGCAAAAAGTATATAAAGTGCATTAAGTAATCATCGTATTCCAATTTCTTTCATTTATCAGTGAGTCGCAGATAAGTGACTATCTTTCTGCACAGACACAACACAGGTTACGCTTTCAGGTTTTTTAGATAAAGTTTTCAGAAATAACGCAAAAGGTTTACCATTAATTTCGTGAAATATTCATGGGTCCCGCTAGTATAATATAACAAAGATTACTACTATATAGTGATTTCAAATTTTGGCACAAGGCCAGCAATTTAGGGGATGCGGCTAAGTCGACCACATCGACCCCAGTTCTCAATTGGTACTTAATTTATGAACTCCAAAGGAAAAATGGCAAAGTCGTCCTCCGTGGAATCTGAACTCAGAAGGTAAAGACAGACGAAATGCCGTTAAATATTTTGCCCGACGTGCTAACGATTCTGTCGGCTCGCCACCTTCTTTACCTCCATAAAATTGTTAAATAATATATATATATATATATATATATATATATATATGTATTATATAATGTGGTGTGTGTGTGTGTGTGTGTGTGTGTGTGTGTGTGTGTGTGTGTGTGTGTGTGTGTGTGTGTGGTGTGTGTGACCTCGTGTGTACCGTTGGCGATTTTTTCCTCTGTCTTCCCTTCTCTGGATCTTTCCTTCTCCTATGTTTCCGACGAAGAGCTCCGCTCGAAACGTTAAACCCTCCTTCTTTCCTTAGCGTCCAATAATACTATATTTGTTCCACGTCCTCGCTGTTGTGTTTTTTTTGTGCTTTCTTGTTGGATAACTATTATATATATATATCTATATATATATATATATATATTATATATTATATAGATATATATATATATATATATATATATATATCGATAAATTTTTCAATGAGTGATAATAAACGTAGTTACAGAAAACATTCTTATTAGTTGTGTTGCAATATTGAGAAATTGGTACTATGTACTTAGCCATTTATTTCACGTTGAAATGAAACATATCTGAGTTTCCCTGAAAGTGGCTACCATTTCTGATAAGTAAATACAGACAATAGCGTATAATATTAGAATATATTCAGTATGTCTTTTGCTTTTCGTATTTTTCTTTCTGCCGGACAGAATATGTTTCATTTTACTGCATATGCGGTAACTAACTAATTAAATCAACATCTTTTCCTGTTGTATATGGCGAACGACTATATATCATATATTATATATTATATATATATATATATATATATTATATATATATATATATATATATATATCATCTTTAGCACTTTTAAAAAATATGAAATCTTACAAAAGATTTCCTTTCCCTGCTCTAAGCGTATATCTAATCAACGTAATTCTTTTTGTTTTATATACATATTAACCAAATATCTTAGCCAAAGAGGGGAAAAAACAAGAAGTTTAGTTTTAAACAATATCTATACGTCAGTTTATGAAGATAAGAAATTTCATTCAATATTGTACAACAAAATAAATTTTATATAATGTTTTTCCTAATTTCGTCTTCTCTCTTCGTAGATTTCATTACTGATTGTTCAATTTCATTTTTCCTTGTGGCAGACGTACAACACTAACGTTTGTAGAAACCAAAGAAAGAGAATTACGTTCATTTGATATATCCTCAGAGATATAAATTCACACACACGCATCCATACATAGCTACGTACATATATGTGTGTGTGTGCGTGCCTGTGTGTATCTGAGTGTGTGCGTCTGTGTGTGCGTATGTATGTTTGTTTATATATACATATATATTTGTTTGCATGTATACATATATAAATGAGTATCCATCTATCTATCTATCTATATCTATATCTATATCTATCTATCTATCTACATACGGCTGCCGTCTGCTGTCGTACTCTGCAAAATTCTCTTCCCCAAAATTACAAATATTTGCGGTGTCAAACTGAATCTTTCAATATTTATTCCACTATCACTTTATTACACAATATATGTTTAATTATACATTTATCCGATTATTTTCCCCAGTGTTTCGGGCGACAAACGTATTTACCTCAATAATGTATGTTCAAATTTTGATGTACCAATTCGACATCATAATAAGTTTATTCTACACAGGAAGTTATGTTACGCAAATCGAAATTTCGTTTGTATTCCCTATTTCTCATATTAGTTATTTTGTTCAGTTAGGTCTCTTGTTTATCAAAGCTGCTGCTCTACATATTAATCGGGATCTTTACCCTTTGACCTACAGATTTAAAAAATACTTTTTTGTAACTAAACACTTTCAAACTTCGGACACTGGTAGATGTGTCGTATAAAACATCTTTTACTCTTAGCATTTTTGAGGAAAACTTATATTTAGGAAGTTATTTCACGTTAAAGTTCTCGTATTTCGGTAATTTCAACCAATCAATGACGCGATAAAATTACTGAATAAAATTACTGCCGTTGTTTGTCAACAACAGCTATCGGCGGTGTATCTTTCATTTGTCGCTGTTATTTATGACATCGTTCGTGCGTTTGTACTGGTTTTAAGTTTTTAGAGTTCGGGTTAGGGTTTTAGGTTTAGGGTTAGGGTTTTAGGGTTAGGGTTAGGGTTTTAGGGTTAGGGTTTTAGACTTAGTGTTAGGGTTTTAGGGTTAAGGTTGTCATAAATAACAGTGACAAACGGAAGTTCTTGTTGTCAAACAACAGCAGTAATTTTTTTCAGCTGAATACACGTCATTGATTGGTTGAAATTACCGAAATAGGACAAATTTAACGTGAAATAACTTCCTAAATATAAGTTTTTCTCAAAATTGCTAAGAGTAAAATATGTTTTATATGACACAATCTACCAGTGTCCGAAGTTTGAAAGTGTTTAGTTACAAAAAAATTATTTTTTAAATATGTAGGTCAAAAGGTAAAGCTCCTATTAAGTGTTACATTCAGAAATATTGGCAGAAGGTCAGCATGTCTAGGGAAGAGAGCAATTCGATTACATTGACCCCAGTATTCAAATGGTACTTATTTTATCCACTCCGAAATGCTGAAAGGCAAATCCAGCCTCGGCAGAATTTGAACACAGAATCAATTATCGTCTTAATAACTCGTTTTTCACTGTTGTTAACATTTCGATTAATCTGCAGTAGTAGTTATTGTTTCTACTGTTCCGTTGTAGTTCTCTTGCCCAACTGCAGATTCGGAATATTTATCTAAGAAAACTATTTCGGATAAGGATTAAGAAAAATTATTATGAAACTTATGTATATTTCAGAATAATTATAAAATTACTCAATAGACATCGCATATTAACATTTCATTTCTAATCATTAATGCAAACTTTAAAACAGTATATTTGTCGTTCATAATAACTTTGTTGATTTGCTGTTATTAATACTTTGACTAAACAATAATCACATTAAAACTTTTTATTTCTTTGTTACTGTATCCTTTCTTTCTCGCAAATCCGTTTATTCTTCGATTAACTAAATAGTAACGTTAATATTTTTGATATTTCGTTGTTTTAATCTCTCGTAGATTTAACCTATTTATCTGAATTCCAGTATTTGGATTATACATCATCCACTAGTAACAATAATATGGAAGATTTTGCATCTAAAATAATCTTCAGGTTTTATTTCTTCATAGTGTCGTATGTATGTTTACGTTGAGTACTTCGAATTATTTTGTGGAGAAATAAACATGATTGAAAGATGATAAGGACAAACAATAATAGCTGAATCGACTGACCTTGGCAGGTGCAAAAAATCCTATGTCTTCTATTTTTTACATCAGAGGCAAATGAAATTCTATGGACTAAGAAAATATACGGAATATAATATTCTATATGTCAATGGCAGAAATAGAGAGTAAATAATAGAATTTACTCGTTTTTTATGTTCTTATCTGACCCTAACTGCCAGCAATTAGAAAGTGAGGCAAGTGAAAACCGTGGGAATGAAGCAAGCAGCAAAAATCTCATGATATCAGTATTCAAGAGGAATATAGCTTGCATATATATATAGAGCTATGTACAAGATGTGATGGGTAAATTGTCACCATTTTATATTTTTAAATT
>NW_021826333.1:12500-15808 GCF_006345805.1 Octopus sinensis | reverse complement strand
ACCCCGAAAGGATGAAAGGCAAAGTCGACCTCGGCGGAATTTGAACTCAGAACGTAACGGCAGACAAAATACCTATTTCTTTACTACCCACAAGGGGCTAAACATAGAGCAGACAAACAAGGACAGACACACGGATTAAGTCGATTAGATCGATCTCAGTGCGTAACTGGTACTTAATTTATTGACCCCGAAAGGATGAAAGGCAAAGTCGACCACGGCGGAATTTGAACTCACAGGTGAAATACTTATTTCTTTACTACCCACAAGGGGCTAAACACAGAGAGGACAAACAAGGACACAAACGGATTAAGTCGATTATATCGACCCCAGTGCTTAACTGGTACTTATTTAATCGACCCCGAAAGGATGAAAGGCAAAGTCGACCCTTGCGGAATTTGAACTCAGAACGTAGCGGCAGACGAAATACTGCTAAGCGGCGTGCTAACGTTTCTGCCAGCTCGCCGCCCGAAACTTAATCAATGATGATGATGATGATGTTGATGATGATAATGATAATGATGGTTGTGTTGATGGTGCTCATTATTGTTTGAGGTATTGGTGGTGGCGGTTGTGGTTGTCATGGTGATGTGGAATGGTGGTGAAGATCAAGCTGATGATGATGATGATGATGATGATGATGATGATGATGTTGCTGGGGATTTTGATGCTGTTAGTGATTATGTTGCTGTTGACGACATAAAGCCGGACGAAATGCCGTAAATTATGCCGTAGAAACCGGCAAATGGTTCTAGGACTCGAGACATCATTGACCAGAAGTTGATGATGAGGATGATGATGATGATGATGATGATGATGATGATGATGATGACTGTAATGATGATGATAATGTTGATGATGATGATGATGATAGCACCACTCCTATCTGTTCACTGTTACCTGCAAAACATTGATAAATAAATAAAAAAAAATCTACCTTAATAATAAAACCCTGATTGCTTAAACTAACAATAATTCTTTGAAATCCTCGCGCAAAATGTTTAGCGGCGTTACGTCCGTCATTTCGTTCTGAGTTCAAATTCCACCGAGGTCGCCTTTCCCTTTCCCAACAACCCCCAATACTACAGCCAATACCACTATCATCATCATCATTACCATCATCATCATCATCATCATCACCATCATCATCATCATCATCATCATCATCATCATCATCATCATCATCATCACCATCATCATCATCATCATCATCACCATCATCATCATCATCATCATCATCAGCATCATCATCATCACCATCACCATCATCATCATCATCATCATCATCACCATCATCATCATCATCATCATCATCATCATCATCACCATCAAATCATCATCATCATCACCACATCATCATCTCATATCATCATTCATCACCATCGTCGTCATCATCATCATCATCATCATCATCATCATCATCATCACCATCATCATCATCATCATCATCACCATCATCATCATCATCATCATCATCATCATCACCACCACCATCATCATCATCATCATCATCATCATCATCATCATCATCATCATCGTCGTCGTCATCATCATCATCATCATCGTCATCACCATCATCATCATCATCACCATCATCATCTCATCATCATCATCATCATCATCATCATCATCATCATCATTATCATCATCATCGTCATCATCATCATCACCATCATCATCATCATCAACAACTCCTGGTCAATGATGTCTCGAGTCCTAGAACCATAGGGCCGCTTTGCCGGTTTCTACGGCATAATTTACGGCATTTCGTCCGGCTTTTTGTCGTCAACGGCAACATAATCACTAACTGATTTTGGGGTATGGATTAGTCGCTTATTTCAAACCCAGATCTTGATTGGTGCTTTATTTATTGAATCCCGTAAGGATAGAGGCGTATGGCCTGGTTGTTAGGGTGTTGTACTTGCGGTCACATGATTGTGATTTCAATTCCCAGACCGGGCGGTGGATTGTTTTTTTTTTTGAGCAAAACACTTCATTTCACGTTGCTCTAAGTTCACTCAGCTGTAAATTAATAATTCTGCAGCGGACTGGCGTACCGATCAAGGGTAGGGAATATGATCTCGGTCACCTATATGCCGTGGAAATCGGGAAAGCGGCCCTATGATTCTAGGATTCGAAACAGCATTGACCAGGAGTTGATGATGATGATGATGATGTTATAGTTATTTTGTTAGCTACAAGTTAGTTATTGTCAAACAGTGGAGGCGCAATGGCCCAGTGGTTAGGGCACGGACTCGCGGTCGTAGGATCGCGGTTTCGATTCCCAGACCGGGCGTTGTGAGTGTTTATTGAGCGAAAACACCTAAAGCTCCACGAGGCTCCGGCAGGGATGGTGGTGATCCTTGCTGTACTCTTTCACCACAACTTTCTCTCACTCTTACTTCCTGTTTCTGTTGTACCTGTATTTCAAAGGGCCAGCCTTGTCACTCTCTGTGTCACGCTGAATATCCCCGAGAACTACGTTAAGGGTACACGTGTCTGTGGAGTGCTCAGCCACTTACACGTTAATTTCACGAGCAGGCTGTTCCGTTGATTCGGATCAACCGGAACCCTCATCGTCGTAACCGACGAGTGCTTCCATCCATTGTCAAACAGGACTATCAATAAAAAAGGTTCCATCTGCAATCCTACGTCTTTTTAATCTGTGAATCAAGGACTGCTTTACCCATTGCCGTCTTCTTTCTTTATAAGAACTTAAGGGTGTCATTAGAAAGGTATTTGGTTGCTATTTCTACCTGCGCAAACCACTTCCGAAAATCTCATTTGTTGGCTTGATAATAAAAGCTTGCTGTAGTTCTGTTTAATGATATATTCTTAATTCTAGGAAAGATAGTAGCGTTAGATATGTAAAACACAATAACAAGTAACTCACAATGTTTATCTATAAATTTGTTACTAACAGAAATATTTCACTTTTAGATATAAGTATGCAAAATAATTTAGAAGAAGCTAACACCATCTGTTATGTACACATTCCAGACAGACACACACTCACACGCAGGCACACACGCACACTAACACAAACATAAGCGTGCAACAATATGTATAGAATATATATATGTATATATATATGTGTGTGTATATATATTCGCCATGATAGATCGCTAGCCACTAAACAGTTTTCTATTTTCTTTTTCTCTCCTGTTTATTTCTGTGTTCCTTTCTGTTGAAGAGCGTAAGGCTCGAAACGTAAAAGACTTTTTACTTCCCGAGCGTTAAACTAAATACATGATGTTTGTTGTTTACCACACCCCGTATTCGTCTTTTTGTTTGTTTGTAAATTCTCACTT
>NW_021826333.1:0-7500 GCF_006345805.1 Octopus sinensis | reverse complement strand
TCAACAAGGGTCACGGCCCTGACGGCATACACCACGGGTTATCAAAGCGTTGGCTCCGGTCATCTGCGAGCCCTTAACACGACTATTCAATATGTCATTGGCGACGGGTGTTATACCTGCAGACTAGAGAACAGCGATAATCTGCCCAATTTTCAAGAAAGGGAGCCGCGAAGACCCGCTTAACTACCGACCGGTTTCCCTTACATCAATAATCAGCAAGATGTTCGAAACCATCCTTAGAAAAAAGTATGATGCTCCACCTCCTAAACACAGCCTCTATCTCTGATTCCCAACACGGCTTCGTGCCGAAGAGATCATGCTTGACCAACTTACTAGTAATGGAAGAATTGGTGACGCGCATCCTCGATGATAGTGATGCTGTTGACATCGTTTTACTGGACTTTGCCAAAGCTTTTGACTCGGTAAACCACCGCTATTACTTGTCAAGCTTCAAGCATATAGTTTCCATCGGATATTGTACGATGGGTTGGTGCCTTCTCTCAGATCGCTCCTTCCAAGTCCAAGTTAATGGTTCGCGGTCCGACGTCTCCAGTGCGAGCAGTGGCGTGCCTCAAGGTTCAGTGCTTGGCCCTTGTTGTTCTTAGTCTTCATAAATGACTTGCCCGACGACCCTCACGCAAACACACCCTTCTATTTGCCGACGATATCAAACTGGTCGCTCTCGCGTAATATAGAGGATCTTCGTCGATGCCTCCACCAAATTTGGAAGTGGTTAACGATTGGGACCTGTGTCTGAACGTGTTCAAAGTGCTGTCATCTGCCTGTCGGCTCTACTCTGCAACTCAACTTGATTTCGAGCCGGGTCGTCTGCTGCTGGAGAGGACCGATCAGGTAAAAGGACCTAGGTATCTTGGTGGATTCCTCCTTTTCGCCTTCGGCCCAGTGCGTCCATGCTGCCAACAAAGCACGCGGAATTCTGTTCTTGATTCGGCGGTCATTCGGAATGCTCACAGCAGCCATATTCCTACCACTCTATGTCACGTGGTGAGCCCATATTGGAGTATGGGATTCAAGCCTCTTCTCCTTATCTCCTCAAAGACTACAGCATCTCGAAAGAGTCCAGAAGCTGGCTACCCGCATGGTTCATGGTCTCAAAAATTTGTCCTACGAAGAAAGGCTGAGGACGCTCGACCTTTATTCTCTTGAAAAACGCCGCCGCCGTGGTGATCTCATTCTCGCCACAACATCATAAGCGGAAAGTGTAACCTCTCGAAAGAGCTGTTCTTCACTCCTGCCTCCAGAGCGTCGGCTGCGGGGTCATTCCGAAAAGCTCTACCTGCGACGATTTCATCTCAATCGAAGGAGAGGAGCTTTCTCCGTCCGGGTTGCGGATCCGTGGAACAAGCTGCCAGACGAGATGGTGAGATGCCGACGACCGCTTTGTTCAAAGCCTCCCTGACCTCAAGTGCCTGAACTCTTTACATGAACACCACCCTGTACTTAACTCCATGTCCCACTACATGGCCTTGCTATTTGCTTTTGAGCCAAATTAACTAACTAACTAACTAACTAAAACTAACTAACTAACATATGCAATATATATATATATATATATTATATATATATACATATAAATACATATATTCCAGAGAATATATCTATTTCAGAGAGAATTGTTGATTCCTTGAGAGATTATCTCCGATCTCACTCTGAGCTGGGTTGCGTTTATCACGTGGTATTTGTTTCCCCCTGAACTTAATCAGAACTTTTTTGTGGCTGGTATTTATTATATCTTCCATTGTTCTTGTTCGTAATTCATGCCGATTCCTTTTGTTTTGCATATATATATGTATTTATACCAATATCCACCCATACACACACATGCGCACACACACCACACACACACACACACACACACACAAACACACACACACACACACATCATCATCCTCATTGTTCGACCGTGGTCGAGACAATGGAATTTACCATGCTACCCCAGACTTCACGGTCCATCATGGCATTACGGAGGTCCTGTTGCTGGATGCCTGTATCCCTGGAGATTACATCAGGGTAGGAGAGTGTGCGCCCTCTGGTACTGCGAGTAGATGGCTTCCAGAGGAGAAAAGTAGAAATTATCTCTTTTTCAGCTCTACAACAATGTCCAGCAAACTGGACTCTCCTACCTTTCACAAGAGATGACACAGGTGGTAGTTTCCCATATATTTGCATTTTGGTTGGATGGCGCACACACACATACACACTTCACTGTATCAGTGAAGTGACAAGACAATCGGATGTTCTTACATACCGCTGGTCACAATGCGCTTCCTTATATTGCTTTCGAATGATGTCAGCCCGAGTATTCACTGCAGTTACCGTGTCCAAAAAAAAAAAATGCTTGCTTGTAGTAAAAGATGTAAAAACTTCATATCTGATCAGTGCTTTCGGCTTAATTCGTCGCCCTTAGCGATTCTGTCTCTTCGTCGCCTTTAAAAATGTTTTGCAAATTTTCAGAAATTATAGAGGAATAGAGAAGTCGGTTACATTGACCTCAAGGTGGCGAGCTGGCAGAAACGCTAGTACGTCGGGCGAAATGCGTAGCCGTATTTCGTCTGTCGTTACGTTCTGAGTTCAAATTCCGCCGAGGTCGACTTTGCCTTTCATCCTTTCGGGGTCGATAAATTAAGTACCAGTTACCATTGGGGTCGATGTAATTGACTTAATCCGTTTGTTTGTCCTTGTTTGTCCCCTTTGTGTTTAGCCTCTTGTAGGTAGTAAAGAAATAGGTTACATTGACCCCAGGTTCTAACTGGGAGCTATTTTATCGATTCAGAAAAGATAGAAAATGAAGTCGGCCTCAACGGAATTTAAATTCAGAACGTAAAGACCTGGAAGAAATGACGCAAAGCCGATTTACTAACTATGTATTCTTAATAGTGAAGGCGCATGGCTCAGTGGTTAGAGCGTCGAGCTTACGATCGTGATGTTGTGAGCTCGAATCCCGGACCGAGCTACGTGTTGTGTTCTTGAGCCAGACACTTTATTTCACGTTGCTCCAGTTCACTCATCTGTAGAAATGAGCTGCGACGTCACAGGTGCCAAGCTGTATCGGCCGTTGCCTTTCCCTTGGATAACACTGGTGGCGTGGAGAGGGGAGGCTGGTATACATGGGCGACTGCTGGTCTTCCATAAACAACCTTGCTCGGACTTGTGCCTGAGAGGGTAACTTTCTAGGTGCAATCCCATGTGCTGTGTCGTGACCGAAGCGGGGTCTCAGAATTCTTAATAATTCTTTCTAAATCTGGTTCTAGGTGAGCAATTATGAAGGGCGTCGTCCCTAGTATTGAACTGGCACCTATTTTCTCGACTACCGAAAGAATGAAATGTCAAGTCGACCTCAGTTGAGCTTGAACTCAGAACGTAAAAACTCTGAAGGCACGCTTCTATACATTTTGTCTGATGTACGAACGTTCTATTTTTAATAATAAAATATGTAACAGAACATAGAGCGATTGAGAGGTGTCGATAAATGACCAAGTGTGAAACTGAAGTGACTTTCACAGGAAACTAAGTACCTTACACATTTACAATGTGAGAACTATAAGTAATAGATAAATAAATGAGAATATGGATAGACAACGAAGACATGTAAGATAGTAGAAACGATAAAAAGATTATAGCAAAGATAATTTATCGATTTTTTTTTCGCTGTTTTTCAACAGGTTCTTGAAGATGATTTGTTATCGCTCTGTCTCTCTTTACACCACACACACATACAGACACACACACAGACACACACACACAGGCACGCACATACACATACACGCACACGCACACACACACACACACGCACACACACACGCGCATACACACACATGCGCACACACATTCACGCACACATACGCACACAATCATAAAAATGGCGAGCCAGCAGAACCGGTATCGCACCGGACAAAATTGCAAAAGCTAATTTGTCTATCGTCATTTCGGAGTTGGTTTATTAAGTACCAGCCGTGTACTGAGGTCGACGTAAATGTTCTCTCCTCTCTAAATTGTTGGTATTGTACCAATGTTTGAAACCTTATATGTACACATATATTATTGTCATATTTCGCAATTTTAAAGAAAATGGATTTATAATTTACTAGCAGTATCGCCCGGCGTTGCTCGGGTTTGTAAGGGAAATAACTATATAAGCATTTTTAGAGAGTTATAGCCAAAAAATAGCAAAAAAATCCATTAAAAATGGAAAAAAAATGATGGTAAATTTTTTAAAAATCGTTGACTCATCGTAGACATTTTTAGAGAGTTACTTCCCTTATATAATAGCGAAAAAATGCATTAAAATGGAAAAAAAATGATGGTAAATTTTTTTTAAAATCATAGACTCAGCGTAGACGCGCGCTAATACCCAGAAGGTCTCGATATGAATCACGACTATAAGATACCCGGTTTTGGTTAAACTGCACCGCAAAATGTGGGAGTAGTTAGGAATCTAAATCGTAGTGGACAGACACACAGCTTCTCTTTTATATATAAAGATAATCTCTCTTTTTCAAACAAACAATTTGTGTCAGATAAGTGAAGTAAGAAAACCGATGTTTATTCCATTAGTTTACATCTGTTTCATAATCATATTATACACATATCATGTGTATAAAAAATTATACACATATCATGTGTATAATTATACACATATGTGTATAAATTATATCACCATTCGAACGTGTACACCCATTCATACAAATATAAGCTCTGTTTGATTCTTTGAATCCTTATTCTCGCTTATACGTACTAGCAGAAAGACCGCACTCAGGGCAGTTTTCTGCTTGCTGGCCACTTGATAATATTTTGACGCTTGATTCCAAATTCTCTTTTACTCTTTTACTTGTTTCAGTCGTTTGGCTGTGGTCATGCTGGAGCACCGCATTTAGTCGAGCAAATCGACCCCGGGGCTTATTCTTTGTATGCCCAGTACTTATTCTATCGGTACATTTTGCCGAACAGCTAAGTTACGGGGACGTAAACACACCAGCATCAGTTGTCAAGCAAAGTTGGGGGGACAAACACAGACACACAAACATATACCCACACATACATATATACATATATAAACGGGCTTCTTTCAGTTTCCGTCAACCAAATCCACTCACAAGGCTTTGGTCGGCCTGAGGCTATAGTAAAAGACACTTGCCCAAGGTGTCACGCAGTGGGACTGAACCCGGAACCATGTGGTTGGTAAGCAAGCTACTAACCACACAGCCACTCCTACACCTAATAATTTTCATATTTTACGTCTAATTATTTCTTTGTATAATAGTTACATTTATAATCTCACTTTTTCAAACAAACATCAAGGTAGTCCCACTACGTTTAGTGTGCAAAAAAAAGAAGCTTTTCCAGTCGCATACATCTTGGACGATCCATATTGAATTGCAAAATTCTAATGTGATATTTGTGTAATAACAGAATCAAACCTGGAGTTTGTGTGTGCTTATGTTAGAGAAGCAGTGTGTGTGTGTGTGTGAGGGTGAGAGAGAACATTGCAAACAATGAATGAAATGACATGAAGTGAAAAACTCGTATAAATAAAAGATCATAAAAAACTTGTACCGAATATTTAAATTTGTGAACTTGAAATATTCAATAATAAAAGGAAGTTCAGAAAGTAAATTTTCCTGAAAACTTCAATTTATAAAAAATCTCACTTGCTTGGTAAATATTTCTTTCAGAAATTTATCGCAGTTGTAATATATCTGTAAGGCAACCGAACAACGTTTAGCGTGCTAGAAATAACAGCGATCACTTTATTGTAAGCCTTACAACATTCCAAATGCATATATGTATATATACATATATACGACGGGCTTCTTTTCAGTTTCCGTCTACCAAATCCACTCACAAGGCTTTGGTCGGCCCGTGGCTATAGTAGAAGACACTTACCCAAGGTGCCACGCAATGGGACTGAACCCGGAACCATGTGGTTGGTAAACAAGCTACTTACCACACAGCCACTCCTTAAATATTATTAATGAAAATAGAGGTGGGATGGAGTGAGAGACTGCTGCAAATGAAAACGGAAAACTTCACATGCAACGAATTGAACCCTTAAAATCTACTCCGCAGTGAATGCAATGAATATTTAAATTTGTGAACAAATTGTTCAAATATTCAATAAGCTTCAGGAATCGAAATTATAGGAAATTTCTTGGAACATAAATTTATTATGTATATATATGTGCGTATATATATATACATTTATGTACATATAATGTGCGTATATATAATATATATTATATATATATATATATATAATATATATTATATATAATATATGTGTGTGTGTGTGTGTGGTGTGTGTACCATATATATTATATATATATATATAAACTTATGTATATATATATAAACGTATGTATATAATACATATATATATACACATATAATATACATACATATACATATATATATAAACGTATATGAATATATAAAGGTATGTATATATGTATGTATAAAAACTATATATAAAAATACAAAATGGGACAAGAACGCAAAACATTCAAATAGACAACATAAAAAAAACGGACGGGTCATTCGAAGCCTGTAATCTTCAGTCAAGAACCGGATCATCCTCGCAATTTCGGCTGATTAATCTTGAGATCGCTGCGATCCGGCCAGCCCCAAGGAAAGACTAAGCTATACATATCTATAGTCAAATCGATAATTAAAAATAACAAAAGGAACAAAAGTTAAAAGGAGTACATGTGGCTGACGTTTCACGTCAGATAGAGGAAACTGAAAGAAGCCTGCTGTATATTATATATGTATATATAATATATAATATATATATATATATACATATATATATATATATATATATATAATATGTATATATATATATATATGTGTGTGTGTGGTGTGTGGTGTGTGTGTGTGTGTTTGTGTGTGTGTGTGTATATATGTTGGTGTGTCTGTGTTTGTCCCCCAACATCGCTTAACAACCGATGCTGATGTGCTTACGTCCCCATAGCCTAGCGGTTCGGCAAAAGGAGACCGATCGAATAAGTACTAGGCTTACAAAGAATAAGTCCTAGAGTCGATTTGCTCGACTAAAGGCGGTGCTCCAGCATGGCCTCAGCATGGCCTCAGTCTTATGACTGAAAAGTAAAAGTGTATTATTTATATTATTTATCGACATACTCTTTTACTTGTTTCAGTCATTTGACTGCGGCCATGCTGGAGCACCGCCTTTAGTCGAGCAAATCGACCCCGGGACTTATTCTTTGTAAGCCTAGTACTTATTCTATCGGTCTCTTTTGCGAAACTGCTAAGTGACGGAGACACCAGCATCGGTTGTCAGCAATGCTAGGGGGACAAACACAGACACACAAACATCTACACACACACATATATATATATATATACATTATACGAAGGCTTTTTCAGTTTCCGTCTACAAATCCACTCACAAGGCATTGGTCGGCCCGGGGCTATATCAGAAGACACTTACCCAAGATGCCACGCAGTGGGACTGAACCC
>NW_021826332.1:5000-13029 GCF_006345805.1 Octopus sinensis | reverse complement strand
GTATCTCACTTTGTGTGTATTGTGGGGAGGGTGTCTGGCTGTGTGAGGGGGTGGCGCGTTCATTCCGTGATTGTGTTTGTGTGTGTGAGTGGTGAAGATGTCTGTGACTGGGGAAAGTGTTTTCGTGATATATATATATATATATATATATATATATATATATATATATATATATATATATCGTGTTGTGTGTGTGTGTATATATATGTACACAAGAACAAGCTAGAAAAAACAACAACGCTAGGACGTGATACAAATACTGTGTTATTGGACGCTCAGGAAAGGAAAGAAAAGAAAGAGAGTTTAACGTTTCGAGCTGAGTCCTTCATCAGAAGTATAGAAAAAGTTCAAAGGGAAGACGGAGAAAGAAAATCATACATACATACATACATACATACATATATGTATATATGTGTGTGTGTGAGTGTGTGTGTGTGTGTGTGTGTGTGTGTGTGTGTGTGTGTGTGTGTGTGTGTGTGTAGGATGTTTCAGTTAAATTTGACAGTTTGCATTAAAGGAAAAGAAAGCACAATATTCAATCCGAAAATAAAGATATTTTAGAAAACCAAAAATTATCAATCTGATTGCGGTTGGGAGAAAGCAGTTTGCTCAAAGTAGCCGGCCACACCTTCAAAATGGCTCTGAACCCAGGCGCATGCGTTACTCATTGCGTTCCTGCAAAGATCTCAGATCGCAAGTCGGCCTTGATGCTGCTGATAAAGCGATTGGTGCTTTTTCTGAACTGTGCCCAACACATAGTGATTCCTGGCATTATAATCGGGGCGTGGGGTTAGGCGGCTGGAAACTGGGGCTGGTGAAGTTGTAGAAATTCTTTGAAGGCGGCGAGCTGGCAGAAACGTTAGTACATCGGGCGAAATGCTCAGTGGTATTTCGTCTGACGTTACGTTCTGAGTTCAAATTCCGCCGAGGTCGACTTTGCCTTTCATCCTTTCGGGGTCGATTAAATAAGTAGCAGTTACGCACTGGGGTCGATGTAATCGACTTAATCCGTTTGTCTGTCCTTGTTTGTCCCCTCTGTGTTTAGCCCCTTGTGGGTAGTAAAAAAAAAAAAGAAATTCTCCGTCAACCGCTTCTGACTTTTTCTGGAGCAGTGGCATGAAGGCAAATCCTACCACCGCACATATAGCTTCGCAGCAGCAGCAACCCTTCCTCCTACCACTACTGCTTGACTACAGTCTCCAGTCGCTTCAGATAAGCGTCTAAATTGAGCCTAAGGTCCGGTCCTGTTGCTCCCTTCCTGCTGGCCACGGGGCTTCACTGTCCATGTCTCGTCTTCACTCAGCATTCAGCAGCGACTGTGATGTCGTCATTTTCATACTCGGCACAAATCCTTATGATACAGGTAACCCTTCTCCAATATTCAGATGGCTTCTAGTGCTCCATGTCAGCTAAATTTTTCTCAGCTATGACTTATATCTTTATGCTCTCCAACGCCGTTGACTGTTCACGAATACTTCAAGCTGTTCCTGAAAAATACAAAACATTAAAAAAATCGTCAAATTTTGTCCCAACATTCGAAAATCCTCTATACGGATCTATGTGCAAACAAGTGTGTGTGTGCATGTGCGTGTACGTGTGCGTGTGTTTGTGTGTGTGCGCGTGCGCGAGTGCGTGTGCGTGTGTGCATGTGTGTGTGTGTGTGTGCGCGCGTGTGTTTGTGTGTGTGTGCGTGTATTTGTGTGCGTGTATGTGTGTGTGTGTGTGCGTGCATTTGTGTGTGCGCACGCTGTTACTAGCATATAAGTCTGTGAATATGTATGCTTATGTGTGAGTATATATTAATCTATGTGTTGAATATGTACAGAAGAGCGTGCATACTCACGTATGTGTGTATGTGTGTGTGTGTGTTTGTTGTTGCTATTATTGTATGCATACACTTGTGCGTGTATGTGTACTGACTATGTTACGTGAAAGAGTGTGGTGATAAGAGTGTGTGGGCTTTAGATGTGATTTCAGTCTTTTTAGTTCGTTTTTTTACAGAACGTGTGTGTGTGTGTACGTGTGTCAGAGATGTGAAAGAGGCCAGCAGGCAGACAGACAGAAAGACAGAGAAGGAAAGTGTGTATAAGTGGCGGTGCGTGTTTAGAGGGTTTATAACATAGTATTATATGTGAGGCATTTTGAATGCATACGTATATATACGTGTATATGTGTATCTATATGCTTCGGTATGTACATATGTCTATATGTATCTCTCTCTCTCTCTCTCTCTCTCTCTCTCTCTCTCTCTCTCTCTCACACACACACACACACACACACCCCTCTGTACGTATCTGTCATGTCTGCTCTCTATGATTTTGTAGATGTTCATTGCTGGAAGATCGAAGGTGAAATCGTAAAATATTATATTTTATGATATTTAATTATGTTTTACGACATTCCATTTAATCTAAATTTCTCTTCTTGATTTCATTGCGGAACTGTCTGTTCTGTGCCAGGGTTAGGAACTGTAAAAAGAAGCAAACACTATCTATCAACCAAAGTCAGATGCTAACATTGGTAAATTCCGTTAGCAACATTTGCAGATTTTTAGCAGAGTCTTCAGCAAAAATTTTGGAAGACTCTCCAGCAGAATTCCTGAAAATCAAAAATATGTCTCGGGTTTCATTTTTCTTTTTTCTTTGACCACATGAAACTATTATAATAATATCAATTTCAAATTTTGGCACAGGGCCAGCAGTTTCGGGGGATGGGAAAGTCGATTACATCGACCCCAGTACTCAACTGGTACTTATTTTATCAACCTCAAAAGGATGAAAGGCGAAATCGACCTTGGCGGAATTTGAACTCAGAACGTAAAGACGGACGAAATGCCGCGAAGCATTTCGCCCGGCGTGCTAACGATTCTGCCAGATTGCCGCAATCTTTAATAATAATAATAATAATAATAATAATAATAATCTGAATTAAAGGCACAAGGCCTGAAAATTCGGGGAAAGGGGGCTAGTCGATAATATTGACCCCATTGCGTAACTTGTACTTATTTCATTGACCCAGAAAGGATGAAAGGCAAAGTCACCACGATGGAATTTGAACTCAGAACGGAAAAACGGATGAAATACCTCTAAAGTATCTTGCCCGGCATGTTAACGATTGTGCCAGCTCGCTTGTGACAGCCGTACTGTCATAATTGGATTAGTCATTGAGGTAATGTTGTTCATTCGTTACAGCGTAATTACCATCTAATTAAATATTTGATTTCTGCCCACATTAAGTATGTTAACACAAATATAATTACTTGCTAGCTTAGCTAAACGATACTCTTAACTAATCCCCTCGTCCATTCCCCCCCTATTTTATTTTCTCTCGTAATTAATCCAACTGGTGTTGTTTCTCCTTTTAAAAAAATACTTTAGAAATAATTAAACCTACTTCTTTTTATTAAATAAATATGTTATTATCGACATTTTAAAAGAAATTATCAGTTAATAGCATTTCCTGTGACCAATGTACGTTTCAAGTATTTTTACAATCTCGTAACTGCTGAGTAACGACAATAGTTAGACTTCAGCTGACGAAGTCTAACAAAGCAGAAAACTGTTCAGACGACATTACCTCCCTTGAGTATGCAGCCAAACAATAATGTTAAGCAACTCCTCAATATTTTCCTTAAACACCTTATCGCTGTTGGTTCTGTGACTTCAAAACATTGTAAAGTCATTCTTTTATTCATTAAGTATATGGTTATTGTCCCAGATTAGTTTCTGTCACTGGACTGCGACCATGCTGGGATACTACCTTGAAGTGTTTAGTTCAGAAATTCGACCCTAGTAAGTTATTTTTATGCCTGGTACTTATTCTGCCAGTTTCATTCTTTTTGTTTTTGTTTTTTGTCTTTTTTTGTCGAACGGTCAAGTCACTGGGAGTTAAACAAACAAACACCGGTTGTCAGGTAGTGGTGGCGGACAGACACAAATACACACGCCCACACACACACACGCGCACCCAACACACACATACACACATATAAGGCGGGGTTCTTACAGTCCTAGCTACCAAATCCACTCACAAGGCTTTGCTCGGCAAAGACATTTGCCCACAGTGACAAGCTTCTTATTATACACCCACAACTGTGCATACATACATACATACATACATACATACATACATACATACATACATACATACATACATACATACATATATACATACATACGAAAGAGTGTCAAAGGGTTTGTGTGAATGTCTAATCGTCCCTTTCTTACTCAAAATTAAAAAGAAAATACCCATAGCCCGTTTGAATTTTGAGAAGAGCCCTCCACCCTATTTAGGACCAAGAAGCAGTCTTCATCTTTTATTTGTTTCAGCCATTAAGCTGTGGCCATACTAAGTGTTAAGGCACCACGTTTAAGGGTTTAGTCAAACAAATAGACCCTGTACTTTATTCAAGTCTATCACTCTCTTTTGCTGTTAATCCAAGTTACAAGTGCAGAGAACGAACACACACACACACACACACCACACACAGACAGATATACATCGATAGGTAAATAGACAGACAGATAGATAGATTGATAGATAGATAGATAGATATAGATCGATAGATAGATAGATAGATAGATAGATAGATAGATAGATAGATAGATAGATAGATAGATAGATAGATAGATAGATAGCCAACAGGCTTTCACACAGTTTCCATCTACCAAAATTTGGTCGAACCGGGACTATAGTAGGACACACCCAATATGTTGCGCCGTGCGATCGAACCCAAAACCACGTGGCTGCAAACGAGCTTTTTAACCACTCAGTTACGGCTTGTTCCACTCTGGAAATTTTCTCTCAGTGTTTCTATGCAGAAACATAACAAATGTCACCAAACGCTTTCCCTTAATCCTATGTTAAAGATGATGGACCGAGTTAACTCTACTTTTCAGTAATGAGTCTATGTTACAATCTTATGATGCGTAATATATTTTTTCTGTGTCGAAAGTATGTTTATAACAGTGACTGTTTGATAATTATAATTATTAATAATTGCACCATTACTGAAGGGGATTGACCTTTTGTGTACAAGCTAATTTTTTGTGTGCACATTAATTTCTTTCTTGTGCGCCGGTTTCAAATCATATGTGCGCGCGCACAAACCCACGGCTTGAGAAATGAGGATAATTTGACTTTCGTATCTACTTCACTTATGGATTACCGAGAGTCTCGTATAGATATATATATATCTACGTGCTTGCGTGTGTGTGTTTGTGCTTATCCTCCACTACTACTTGACAACTGGTGTTGGTTTGTTTACGCCCCCATAGCTGAGCAGCTCGACAAAACAGGCCGATAAAATAAGCACCAAGCTTTGAAATATGAATACCTTCGAAACTGTGCCCAAGTATGGTCGCAGCTCAATTACTGAAACAAACACAAGGTGAATAATGATTTGCGTAAGAGCCTCCTAAGGCCACAAGTGTGGCTGAGTGGTTCAAACACTCGATTCATAATAACAAGATGTAGGGGTTCAATACCAACGAGTAGATGCCTTTTATCACAGTCTCAGGACAACCAAAATCTTGAAGCCTTCTACATGAAATGTTGTAGATCTATGATCAAATGCATTCCAGCCGTAACCATCACGTTTCAGTTTTCCCTGTGTGTTGGAATCTCAGATTTACGTTATCCATCGTGTCCATTTCTAAGATGATGGGGTTATGATTTGAGACAGATTTAACTGTTATTTCTAGTTATGCATGCGATCGTGTAGAGGCCGCCTCTGAAATAAAACAGAAGTCATTATTATATAGAGTAGAATTACTTGAAGAGGGTCAAAAGTTGGTGCAGCCAGAATTCTGTGGGCAGTTATCAAAGAAGACACGCGCATGTCTACTGAACGTGCCCCACAAGAAACATGATGCCGTGTTCTAAAATACTAGGGTTCGCAAGGTTGTTACTAGTATTTTTTGTGAGATGTTACTACGGAAGGGCGTACATTGTCAATCAAATCTGTTCCACAAGAAATACGATATCATGATATTATATAAAGTACAAGCGACCAGTATGTTGATTTCAGTCAACATTTTGTCGGCTGTTACTAGGGAAGGAAACACGTTGTCAACCAAATCTGTCCCACAGCAAATACGTATTATCTTTATATATAAAAGAGAGGTTGTGTGCTGTCTGTCTCCTACGATTTAGATTCCTAACTACTCCCACATTTTGCGGTGCAGTTTAACCAAAACCGGGTATCTTATAGTCGTGATTCATATCGAGCCCTTCTGGGTATTAGCGCGCGTCTACGATGAGTCTACGATTTAAAAAAGAAATTTACCATCAATTTTTCCCATTTTTAATGCATTTTTAGCATATATAAGGGAAGTAACTCTCTAAAAATTTATTATTAAATCTCAGAACGTAAAAAGCTACAGTAACATCCCCTCTTTGTGGTTAGCCATATTGAGATGGCTATTATACTTTACATCTCTAAAAATGCTTATATAGTTATTTCCCTTACAAACCCGAGCAACGCCGGGCGATACTGCTAGTAATATATAAAATACTAGCGATCAGAAGATTTATTTTAGTCAATATTTCATGAGATGTTACTAAGGAGGGGGAGGTACGCTGCAAACCACATCTGTCCCACAACAAATACGATATCATGATGTTATATAAAGAATTAGCGATCACAAGATTCATTTCAGTCAATATTTTGTAATATGTTACTTAGGAAGGGAGCATGTTGTCAACCAAAGCTTTTTTCCCCCCGCCCCATATCAGATAAAATATTGTGATATATAATTTAAACAACAATTGTTTCCCTACTGACTGCATAAGTGAATGCTAGAAAGTATTTTTGTTTTAGTTGTTTTTATTACTTTTGTTTCTTTTCTTTCCCTTTTTCATTATCCCCGCCATTTGATGCAGTAAAATTTTACTTTGATTTTATTTGCGATAGCATAGGATTCGCTCTGTGTAAAAATACTAAATTTTTTTTCAATAAATGTTGTATAAATGTACAGTAATAATAATAATAATAATTATTATTATTATTATTATTATTATTATTATTATTATTATATATCATCATCATCTCATCATCATCATCATCATCATCATCATCATCATCATCATATTATTATTATTATTATTATTATTATTATTATTATTATTATTATTATTATTCTTATTATTCATTATTATCACATCATCATCATCATCATCATCATCATCTCATCCTCATCATCATCATCATTATTATTATTATTATTATTATTATTATTATTGATTATCTCATCTCATCATCATCCTCATTCATATCATATATTCATCATCATTATCATTATTATTTTATTATTATTATTATATTATTATATTATTATTATTATTATTATTATTATGTTATAATTATTATTATTATTATTATTATTATGTTTATTATTTTTTATTATGGAAATAAGAATAAATAATATTAATATTAAAATGATAAAAAAAAAAACTTGTTTAATTTTTTTTTTTAAATTCCATATTCAATTTAAAATAATTTTATTTCGTTTGCCTTTGTTTTATTTTATTACGTGTTTAATTCAATTTATGTCGGTTCTGGAAAGCATATTAGTAAAATTCTCTTGTGAATTAAACCCGTCAAATTCTAACAATGGATTATTGGAATAAAAAAAAAAATTTAATAAAGTAAAAAACAAAAAAAGAAAACGAATATATTACAGAAAACTGAATACTGAATAGAGATTGTATGTATGTATGTATGTATGTATGTATGTATGTATGTATGATGTAGTATGATGTATGTATGTATGTATGTATGTGTGTATGTATGTATTATGTATGTATGTATGTATTGTATGTGTCTTGTATGTATTTTTGTATGTATGTATTATGTATGCATGTATGTGTATGTATGTATGTATGTATGTGCATGTATGTATGTGCGTGCATGGTGTATGCGTATTATGTGTGTCTGTATGTGTTTGCGTATGCATGTATATGTGTGTGTACATATATATGTATGTACATAAATGTGTATGTATGTATGTATTCATGTATTTATGTATAT
>NW_021826332.1:0-2500 GCF_006345805.1 Octopus sinensis | reverse complement strand
ATATGTATATATATATATATATATATATATAACTATATATATATATATATATATATACAGATTTACATATATAGGCGCAGGAGTGGCTGTGTGGTAAGTAGCTTGCTAACCAACCACATGGTTCCGGGTTCAATCCCGCTGCGTGGCATCTTGGGCAAGTGTCTTCTGCTATAGCCCTGGGCCGACCAATGCCTTGTGAGTGGATTTGGTAGACGGAAACTGTCGTATATATGTATATATATGTATGTGTGTGTGTTTGTGTGTCTGTGTTTGTTCCCCTAGCATTGCTTGACAACCGATGCTGGTGTGTTTACGTCCCCGTCACTTAGCGGTTCGGCATAAAGAGACCGATAGAATAAGTACTGGGCTTACAAAAAAAAAGAATAAGTCCCGGGGTCGAGTTGCTCGACTAAAGGCGGTGCTGCAGCATGGCCGCAGTCAAATGACTGAAACAAGTAAAGGAGTAAAAGAGTATACGTACAGTAATCCCTCACCATATCGCGGTTCACCTATCGCGGTTCACCTATCGCGGTTCACCTATCGCGGTTCACCTATCGCGGTTCACCTATCGCGGTTCATTATTTAAGCTTATGTCGATTCCTCTGTGGTGTTGTTTTACATTTATCATAAAAAAGAAAATAATACAAACTATAAAAATATTTTTTTTTAAATATACAGTATAGTACTGTTTCTACTACGTGGAGATTCACTTATCGCGGTGGGGATGGGTTGGAACGTAACACCCGCGATAGTCGGGAGATCACTGTGTATAAGAATATGTGTATATATATTATATATATATAATATATATAGCTATATATATATATATATATAGATATATATATATATATATATATATATATATATATATATATATATATATTTCACTTTTATCCTTCGAAACGTAGAGTAGATGAAACATGGCGACTGAAGAAGGGGTTTTTTTTTCTTTGTGTTAATTGTCCTGTACTCTATTTTTTTGCTTGTTTTTAATTAAATGTCCAGTTCCTTTGGTTTGTGTCTATGTTTTCGTTTCTCATTGTGTTCGACATCCTTTTGGTGTCCTGTACACATATATGCGTGTATTGTACATGTAGAGGAAGGTACGTACATATATGTTTATATATATGCATATGTTTGATTTTATTTATTAATATATAATATATATATATATATATATGTATATGTGTGTGTGTGTGTATTTATGTACGTATGTATGTCTCTCTCTCTCCCTTTCTATGTATGTATATTCTGCAGAAAACAGTGTCCAATATATTCAAGGCCCGAAATTTTGGGGGAGATCGACCTCAGTACGTAATTTATCGACCCCGAAATGATGAAAGGCAAAGTCGAACTCAAAACGTAGCAGCAGACGAAATACCGCTAACGTTTCAGCCAGCTCGCCGCCCTAGTGTCCAATATATCATGACTACTCTTCATTTCTCTGAGTGTCAAGCTTATAAAACTAATGATTATGTATTTTAGCTTTCTTGACTGTAATGGTTCCCTTTTTAACTATAAGGCTTCTTTTACTTGAATAATTATTTAATAAGATTTCTAAACGATGAACTTTGATTTTATTTACATGATATATATTATATATTTTTTATATGCTCTTATATGTATATATATATATTTTATATATTTTTATATACCTATATATTTTTATATATTATTTTATATTATATTTTTACTTTCTAGGTTTTTTTTTTTTAAAAATGTATTTTTCTGAATCGCTAAAATATTAACTCTAAACTGTGATGAAAAAAAATTTTTTTGTCGCACCTTATTATTATTATATGCTTGTATGCTTGTACAGATGAATTACGTTCCATCTTGCGGGATGTTTATATGTATATTCTATGATTAAATGACCTTGCATTGTTTTGTTCAATAACTTTAGTTTATATATATAATATATATATATATATATATAATAAATATAATATATATTATGTTATATATGTCAGTATTACATATATGTATGCTTATATATATTTTAACATAGGGGGTATTAGCCATCTGAATGTGGCTAGACACTGGGGGGTGGGGTGTTACTGATGCTTTTAGCCCCAGGCGATCAACGTCACCAGAAGGACTTTAGACGCTATCTCAGCGCCCTTGTGTTACTTGCAAAGGGACGTCATCCTCCCTCGAAGACCCGAGTACTACATACGGACTATAGTTTCAAGGTCATTGCCTCTCGTCAACGCATGGTAAGCACCGGTCTTCGATGAAGGAGTCCCTCTGCAAGTAATATATAATGTTTTTCACAGTAACCACTGTCACTGATATTTTATTTTATTTATATTATTATATGATTGAACGCCAGGCATCCATTCCCAAGTAAGTTTATCTTCTGTACTGCTGTCTCTCTCTCTCTCTCTCTCTCTTTCGTTTTTTATCTCTCTTCCTTTCTCTAATTCTTTTCCTCCCCTTCTCTCCCTTTCGTTTTTTCCCCTCTCATACTTTCTTTAATTCTTTTTTTCTCCCTCCACCG
>NW_021826331.1:0-13201 GCF_006345805.1 Octopus sinensis | reverse complement strand
TCCCAAAGAACGAGGGACCTGCATGGGGTGGATGCAGATGTCTTTAAAGTAGAACTGGATCTCTTCCCGTCAGGTGTCCGGATGAACCAACTTCACAGCAGGAGGTGCAGATGAGGCAGCTGCATAAAACTCTCTCATGCACCCAATGGCAGTTGCTAAAAGCATTCGTAGGTAAAATCATGTAGCAACACCAAAGGCGGTGCCCAGCATGGCCACAGCTCAAGAATGAAAGTGGAAACACATAAACATATATATGTATTATATATATATATGTATTATGTATATATTCCTACGGGACAATCTGCTGACAGCCACTGACCAGATCTGTGGATGGAGCAAAGTACCATCTCGACCCAGAGTAACATGGTGGTGGACACTGTGGTTGACAGGGTTTAGACAATAGAGACAGGCTTGGAAGGACTGGAAGAACGGTGGTAGCAGGGAATGGTATCAGACAGCCAGAAGGGAAGTAGGAGACAGGTTTATTTAGCAGAGGGGAAGCGGATAAGAAAAAATTTGCCAATGTTCTGAGCTGTGAGGATGAAGACTTGAGGTATTTCGTGTTGCAAGACAGTGTGTGAGAGAGAATCGTGATGTGGTAGGAGAGAAGGTGTTCGCATGGATGATGGTTCACTTGCGCTAAATGAGGTTGCAAAGAGAGAGGTTTGAGATGCCACTATGAAGGTTGCTGAATAAAGAAAATGAATGGGATAAAGAGAGTCTTCCGAATGTTGACCCAACAGAGGGACCAGCTATCCGAGTTGATAGTTCCGTGGTAGCTAAGGCAATTAGAAGCATGAAGACAGGGAAAACCCCAGGCCCATCAGGAATTACTGCAGAGATGCTCAAAATATCTGGCAGTGTCGGCTATAACCTAGTCACCCGTATAGTCAACCAGGTGATACACGAAGGAGTCATACCCAATGGCTGGTGTAGTCAACTGCTACAAAGGTAAAGGTGATGCCCTAGATACAAATAATTACAGAGGTATCAAGCTGTTGGATCAGGTAATGAAGGTTACGGAGAGGGTCATAGCCCAACTAATTAGAGAGAGAGTTAGTTTAGATGAGATGCAGTTTGGGTTCGTGCCAGGGAAAAGCACCACTGATGCTATATTCCTGGTAAAGCAGCTGCAGGAGAAATACCTAGCCAAAGATAGCCCCTGTACCTGGCTTTTGTTGACATGGAGAAAGCCTTTGATAGGGTCCCCGATCCCTCATCTGGTGGTCAATGAGGAAACTAGGGATAGATGAATGGCTGGTGAGGGCTGTGCAAGCCATGTACAGAGATGCCGTAAGTAAGGTTAGGGTTGGCAACATGTACACAGAAGAATTCAAAGTAGAGGTTGGGGTCCACCAGGGTTCAGTACTCAGCCCCCTCCTATTTATCATAGTCCTCCAGGCAATTGTGGAGGAATTCAAGACAGGTTGCCCCTGGGAGCTCCTCTATGCTGACGACCTCGCTCTATGCTGAGTGAGTCACTATCAGAAGGAGGAGAAGTTCCAGGTGTGGAAGGAGGGTTTAGAATCGAGGGGCCTTAGAGTCAACCTAGCTAAAACCAAAGTACTAATAAGTAGAAAGGTAGACAATCCACAAATATCCTCAGGAAGATGGCCTGCTCGATCTGTAGAAAAGGTGTAGGTAGAAACTCTATAAGATGTACCCAGTGTAAGCTATGGACACATAAGAGGTGCAGCAATGTCAAAGGTAGGCTAACTGGGAAGATAGTTTTGTATGTGGCAGATGCTCAGGAGCATTGACCTCCGAAAATCTGCAGAAAACAACTTCCGTCACTTTCCAGGGGGAAAAACTAGAAGTAGTTGATAGCTTCCGCTATCTAGGTGACCAAGTCAGTAGTGGGGGGGGTGCGCTGAAAGTGTAACTGCTAGAATAAGAATAGCCTGGGCAAAGTTTAGGGAGCTCTTACCTCTGCTGGTGACTAAAGGCCTCTCGCTCAGAGTAAAAGGCAGACTGTATGATGCATGTGTACGAACAGCTATGCTACATGGCAGTGAAACATGGGCCGTGACTGCTGAGGACATGCGTAAGCTCGTGAGGAATGAAGCGAGTATGCTCCGATGGATGTGTAATGTCAGTGTACTTACTCGACAGAGCATTAGTACCTTGAGAGAAATGTTGTACCTAAGAAGCATCAGTTGTGGTGTGCAAGAGAGACGATTGCGCTGGTATGGTCATGTGGTGAGAATGGATGAAGATAGGTGTGTGAGAAAGTGCCAATCTCTAGCAGTTGAGGGAACCCGTGGAAGAGGTAGACCCAGGAAAACCTGGGACGAGGTGGTGAAGCACGACCTTCGGACGTTAGGTCTCACCATGGAAATGACTAGAGACTGAGACCTATGGAAGTATGCTGTGCGTGACAAGACCCGGCAAGACTAGTGAAGCCATAACCTGTGGCCCCTACCTGGGACATAGTCAGTCCACCTGTGCATACCTTCCTTCTTGTGACACTTGTGAAGACCTGTTGAGGCAAGTGAAAATCAAATCAAATCAAATCAAACCAAATCAAAATAGATGAACATCAATGGAATTTGTAGTTTGTGGTACCAGTGCCGGTGGCACATAAGAAAACCATCCGAACGTGACCGTAGCCAGTACCGCATCGACTGGCCTCTGTGCTGAGGGCACGTAACAAACACCATCCGAGCGTGGCCGTTCGTCAGCCTCGTCTGGCACCTGTGTCGGTGACACATAAGAAAACACCATCCGAGCGTGGCCGTCTGCCAGCCTCGTCTGGCACCTGTGTCGGTGGCACATAAAATCACCCACTACACTCTCGGAGTGGTTGGTGTTAGGAAGGGCATCCAGCTGTAGAAACACTGCCAGATCTGACTGGCCTGGTGCAGCCTTCGGGCTTGCCAGACCCCAGTTGAACCGTCCAACCCATGCTAGCATGGAAAGCGGACGTTAAACTATGATGATGATCTATGTAATATGTATATATATGTATTATAAATATATATTTAATGTATAATATATGTATATTTTGTATGTCTAATACATGTATATAGTGCATGTTTAATATATATATATATATATATTGAAAATGTGACCACGTGTGTACTGTTGGCGATTTTTATTTTTCTTCCTCTCTCTTCCTTCTTTGGATCTTTCCTTTTCTATGTTTCTGACGAAGAGCTCTGCTCGAAACGTTAAACCCTCCTTCTTTCCTGAGCGTCCCTAATACTATACTGGTCCACGTCCTCCTCGCGTTGGTTGTGTTTTCATGTTTGGATTAACTTCATATATCTATATATATATATAATATATATCTAATTAATTAAGGGTTCAGCAATGATTGCTGAACCCTTATTAATTGTATTACTAAACCTTCCTTGAATGGGTCTTTTACATGCCGAACTCTACTTGGTGAAATTAATGATTATTTCTAAATTAATTAATTTCACCCTATATTATTGATATATATATATATATATATGACATATATATATTATATGTAATATACACGATTGTTAAGCAGGTCTGGAAGCGTTGAGGCTGGGCAAACATCTCAAGTCATATATAATATGATAGGAAGAACTCCAAAATCTTGCAGTTTCTTCTGGGATTCCTCCGACGATGGGATACTGTGTCATTAGAGAGATATATCGAAAATTAGAATGGTATGCATTAAGATGACAACATAGTGGAAGTGAGGATAAGTATAAGGTGATGGAAAGAAAGAAGAAAGAAAGAAGCTTAAAAGTTCATATTTAAACCTTCCCAATTTAAATATTCCACTTTGATTTCCCTCCATTCTATTTATTTTTTTTTGTATATTCATTCACTTCCATCCACAAATCATTCTTGAAGGGCTTGTTTGTTACAAGATCCAATGTTTGTAGCTATGAAGTCGTTCCTGTGGGAATCATTATTTGTTCAATTCTTCTTTCAGAAAGGTAGGTTTCTATGTCTTTTACATTATGAATACTGTCCAAATCCCCGACTATAAGACCTCTTTGAGGACCACATTAAAACAAGTGGCATAGTTAAATCAACCCATTTTCTTATAACAGCTTGTGTGCACCAGTCCTTTTTCGTTTGAAGGACATAGATGCCCAAAACACATACTGTTTTCTCTTTTTTGCCCTTTGTGAGAAGCAGTGGGACTTTTGTTCCATCAAGGCAAATTACTAAAATACAAGTAATTCTCTTATCACATAGATGTTGCTTGTGCTGCTGGTGGTGGCCACATTGAACATTTGTAAGACAAGAAATAAGTTGATTGTGAGTAAATACTTGTGACTTAGCTGGAGTTTTCTATTGCTTTTCCTTATTAAAATATTGTGTAATGAAATCGGTTCATAAAGAAACAGGAATGATGAATCCAAAACATTGTTACATTAGTATATGTAGTGAAAGTGATAGAAAGTTAATTGCCAGGATCTTCTTGATCCTCCTACTTCATAGACTCTCTCTCTCTCACACACACACACACACACACGCGTGCACATATGTTTACAGATACTTGCTCAAAATGCTGTGTTGTCTACTTCATTCTTACTGTGTGTCACCTTGGGCAGTCCCAGGCTAGTGTAAGCTTTGGGAGATAGATAGATAGAAAGATGTGTGGAATAAGAGATCCTTTGAGAAACAGTAAGAGTTAGTGACAGGAAGAACCATATAGACGATATCTTTACTCCATATTTTGAGGTGGTTTTATATGTTCTGATACTTGTTGGTTACTCCTTGAAATTTTTTATTTTAGAATTCTGAAAGGGTGAAATACCGTAAAAACACATGTAATTTGTGCACTTGTGTAATTTACGCAGGTGACTTTCAGGATAAAAATTGTTAAAAAAAAGCTTCTGCCCATGTAAAATTTGCACCCAAAAGTTTTCAGAATTTGCTGACATGGCCAAGGGAAAAAAGGTTTTCAATTTAGTTGTATTTAGCATAATTTCACTTACTAGATTTTATTAAATTTTCTTTAAATAAAAATAATTTCTGTTTAACTGGTATCACATTGAAAGCTATTAAATTATGAAGTGTTTGTGTTGTTTATAAGAAACTTTATTTTACATTGCTTGCCCACAAGAGATTATGTCCGATCTTTAGCATACTTGTGTATGTCTTCTCAAATCACGATCACAGGAAAAGTTGTTAATAATTCTTATCAACAAAAACAAAGCTGATATAATGCACAAGTGTTACAAAATAAGTTCAGTTACCAATAAACATCAGCTTCGATGACACTTTACTCAACTGACAGAGGAAGGTGACCAATTAAACTGATTATGTGAACAGAATTCTGATTGGTCGAAAGTGTCTTCTTGTCGTAAGCTCTGATTTTCTACCTGTTCTTGTCGGAAGTATCGAAATTTTAATCCCTTTCACACTTATAAAATGTCAAGCAAACTTTAAAATTTGTCATTACTGTTTTAGCCAGGAGACCCAACTGATACTTTGGTAACCTGCTAAAATAAACATTAAAAAGCGAAAGGAGAAAATAAACTGCTTTGCAAGTTTAACTCAGTGTTTATTGAACAAGAAAGGTGTGAAATTTAAGAAGTGACTTGTTAGAATATACATGTCTGTGAGGAGACATAAAGAATAGCAAAAATCTACTATACCAAAAGAACTGGTAATGCATACAAGTGTTCTATGAAGAGAACGTAAGATTGCTGTATATTTTAGCATGAATGTGAAATGACATTAAACCTCGTATAAGGTAAATGAAGGTTTCTGTAGGAACGGTAAGTCATATTAACTTAGTGAGTTTACATGCACAAGGTTGAATTTATGATGCTGTTGTTGGCATTAGATGCAGTAAGAGCTGGTAGCAGTGATGTTGGTGGTGTTGAATTTCATTGTCCTAATGCAGAGAAAGCAAGCAATAGCTTTCTGGAGGCAAACGCTACCTAAACTTCTTAAGCGGAGAAAAACCAATCTATTTAAGGAAATTGCTGGGCTCCATTGGGATAGGTAGAAACTCCAAGCAATGTAAAATATGGCCCGGACCATGATTACCTGCATGAGCGTAGTTAGCCATTTAATGGTTTTAGTAAATTTATACAGAAAAAGTAAGTATTAAAGTATCCAGCATAAATAAGGCAGCTTCGTTATATTTTTTCTGTAAAAACCTACTTTGACATTAAATGAGTCGACTTTCCGTACAAATGTTTACATTTGCACATCATTTTTCAACACAATAACTTTCTAAAAGCATTCTGGAAACGATCTACTTGTAATTTACTCACACCTTAAAGTTTATTTTTGTTTTTGCGAAAAAGATGCATTAATATATATGGATTTTTACAGTACTTCTAATTTGCTCAGACTATTTTAAAGGAATCAATAATTTAGTTAAGTTAGTTAGTTAGTTAATTTGGCTCGAAAGCAAATAGCAAGGCCATGTAGGGGGACATGGAGTTAAGTACAGGGTGGTGTTCATGTAAAGAGTTCAGGCCACTTGAGGTCAAGGGAGGCTTTGAACAAAGCGGTCGTCGGCATCTTCACCATCTCGTCTGGCAGCTTGTTCCACGGATCCGCAACCCGGACGGAGAAAGCTCCTCTCCTTTGATTGAGATGAAATCGTCGCAGGTAGACCTTTGGCTAATCTAGGATTGAATGGTAAATAACTACATGCTTATATTATGTAGAGTCCTCAATGAGGGGATTTAGATTCCAGTTCAACAACTGCATTCTCATATTTGTATTTTTCTTTGTTTGAAAAAAGCAACATGTATTTGTTGTTGTATGTCAACAGACCAACATATCGAAGATTAAGACTGAATCAGCCCTAGAGGTATTTGAATCCTGAATGTAGAGTTGTCCCTCCATACTTGAAGATATTTCCTCCTCTACTATACTAAACCTGCCAGGAAACTGACAGTATTTTGATTTTATTCATCTATTTGTGCCTTTCAGTCATTTAATATTTCTGTTGCTGAATATCATATGTTGGGAAGGTTCATCTAGGGTTGATATAAATCTGTGTTCCAAATGTGCTGGAAAAATTAGCAACATGTGCCACAATATAAGCTTAAACTGAATGCTATTCACTGTTCGAACCTGATATCTTGACAACAGAATTAGTGGTGGAGTGCACCTAGAGAATGAGGTTGGGGGTGAGAAAATATTTTGAGACAGCTATTGCTGTTGCAAACAAAGGGGTTCTCTGTCTGGGTATAAAGTAGGTTATGTAAAGCATGCACAAGAAATGTGATGTTGTCAAGCAGTGAGTGCAAGGTAGTGAATTTACAATACTACTATAGTGATAGCAAAGTTGAATGCAGTGAGTTTCAGATGGCCGCAGATGAAAGATATTAGCAGATGACTAGCATTCTATTATTAGGATGTCTGATGTGAATGGATAATGCATGAAAAGTAATGGATTGTCATGATTTTGTAATCCAAGTAAGGAGTAGGTGTGCAGGATCAAGATGCATTGAAAATTTCTACATTGTTCATTGATGCAGCTCATATTTGTATGTAAAACTGATGATATTTATTTCTCTCTCCCTCTACATAAACACACATGCATGCGCGATGTATAAAGTAAATTTATAACCTGAGCTTTTTGTGAACCCATATTGGTTAAACTCATTGTGAAGATCTGCATTTATATAAAGTAACGTAGACCAATTTAGTTCTATCCAAGATAGTGTATATACTATAAATATCTATAAGCTACTGTTATCGTTAACTTAAAGATAAACTATTGGCCAAGAAAAAATGAGTGACTGATCTCTGAATTAATAGTAAATAATGGAATCTAGATTGATTTCCAACTTTTTGGCCTCGGACAAAAGCAAAACTAAAAAGTCTAACCATTTTTCCAGGAAGGCTAAACATGTATTTATGAAAAGTACTTCCTAAGTTGACCTTACTATACACTGTATATCACTTCTATTAATTTATGTGTAAACATGTCATCACCATCAGTTTAATGTCCACTTTTTTCATGCTTTCATTGGTTAGATGATGTTTATTAAGGTAGATGTTTTACAGCTGGATGTCCTTCCTGTTTCCAGTCCTTAACTGTTTCTAAGGAAGATAATATTTTCCCATGGCCAGGTGAAAGTTAATGTATAGAAATTGGTGGTCTTGACAACATTGCTTGATGCTTTTCACATATGTTGCTTGCGTACTATCTCCAACATAAAACCAAATGACCATATTCATAATAGTGAGGCACTAACAAAATGCAATATATCAGGTATTGAAGCCATCCTCATCAAAATACAGCTTAAATAGTCGGGTCAACTCTCATGTATGAATGATATCAGAATTCAGAAGCAACTTCTCTTTGACCAATTCCCAACAAGAAAGTCAGCTGGAAGGCTACACTTGTGCTTCAAAGACAAACTAAAAGACAATCTGAAGTGATGCAACATTCTCTTTTCTTCCGGGGGAAAAAAAAATCAGAATGCAGGACCTGGTGCCAGTCCTGCTTCTCAGTTGAAAGATTTGAGCAAAGTTGATTCCAACACTGGGACCAACTTGGTGCAAGCGTGAAGGCATGCTGGCAAAACATTGCTCCTGTAAATGGAAACCTTACCTGTCTTTGTGGTTTTGTGGCACGAAGCAAAGCAGGCCTAGGTGTCCATTCAAGAAAACAGGTAGTAAATGCTCCACAAGCACTCAAGCAAACTGAGCCCTCAACTTGTTCCATTTGCCAAAAGGTTTGCAAGGCACCAGCAGGTCTCAAGTGACACATTCTTGTCCATAGAACCCTTATTTTACTGA
The DNA here is from genome assembly GCF_006345805.1 of Octopus sinensis. Taxonomy (NCBI): domain Eukaryota; kingdom Metazoa; phylum Mollusca; class Cephalopoda; order Octopoda; family Octopodidae; genus Octopus; species Octopus sinensis. The sequence goes on along the minus strand of NW_021826331.1, from coordinate 4,492 downwards.
ACCCTCATTTGTCGTCATGACAAGAGAATCCAAGAAAGAAAATGCAACAAGTCATTTTATGAATTTCTCAGTTGGAAGTCAAAATAGATGGCGGTGTAGAATTTGTGGATGCAGACAACAAGGACTAAGAACAGAAAATTGGTTTGCTAATTCATGTTTATCTTTTCGTAAAGCAGCACTTTTCATATATTGCTAGGTATACATGACAAGTATCAAATTTTGTGAACGTGAGATTGAAATGAAAGCCAATTGCATTGTTGACTGGAATAACTATTTGAGAGAAGTTTGTGCTGCACACATTTTGGCTAACCCAAGAGTGATCAGAGGACCCAACATGACTTGAAATTGATGAAAGTATGTTCACTAAAAGAAAAAAATTGCATTGGACGTCAACTACCTCAACAATGGGGTTTTGGAGGTATTTGTAGAGAAACAAAAGAGTGTTTCATGTTTATTGTCCCTGACAGGTCTGCGACAACACCTCTTCCAGTAATAGAAGATAATATAAGACCGGGTACTACCATCATAAGTGACGAATGGTCAGCATATAAAAATATAATTAATATTGGTCATTTTCAACATCTAACTGTGAATCATTTTCTACATTTTGTCAGTCGTACTAATGGAGCTCACACCCAAAATATTGAAAGACTTTGGAAGAGTGGTAAAGAAAAAAAAAAGACAAAATGGCACCCACAGAGGTCTACTGGACTCATATATGTTCAAGATTATGTGGCAACAAGAGATTGGATTAAAAGGGTTAGATCCTTTTGATTCTATACTTCAACACCTTGTTGACTTTTAGCCTCCTCAATAAGATATTTAATCTTTTTTTCATATGATTTGTTATAAAAATATTATCAGATTCAATACAATGTTTCATCTTTTCATTTTTCATGTTCATTGTGTGTGTGGGTGTGTATAATATAGATATATATTTATATATATACATACACACATATATTTACGTATCATCATCATCGTTTAACGTCCGCTTTCCATGCTAGCATGGGTTGGACGGTTTAACTGGGGTCTGGGAAGCCCGAAGGCTGTACCAGGCCAGTCAGATCTGGCGGTGTTTCTACAGCTGGATGCCCTTCCTAATGCCAACCACTCCGTGAGTGTAGTGGGTGCTTTTTATGTGCCACCGACACAGGTGCCAGACGAAGCTGGCGAACGGCCACGCTCGGATGGTGTTTTCTTACGTGCCACCGGCACGGAGGCCAGGCAGGGCTGGCATGGCCACGATCGGATGATGTTTGTTACGTGCCACCAGCATGGAGGCCAGTCGATGCGGTGCTGGCTACGGCCATGTTCGGATGGTTCTCTTATGTGCCACCGGCACTGGTACCACAAACTACAAATTCCATTGATGTGGATCGATTTCGATTTGATTTGATTCTTCGATTTTGATTTTCACTTGCCTTAACAGGTCTTCACAAGTAGAGTTATGTGTCCCAAGAAGGAAGGTATGCACAGGTGGACTGACTACGTCCCAGGTAGGGGCCACGGGTTATGGCCTCATTTGTCCTGCCGGGTCTTCTCACGCACAACATACTTCCAAAGGTCTCAGTCTCTGGTCATTTCCTCGGTGAGACCTAAAGAGCGAAGGTCATGTTTCACCACCTCATCCCAGGTTTTCCTGGGTCTACCTCTTCCACAGGTTCCCTCAACTGCTAGGGTGTGGCAATTTTTCACACAACTATCTTCATCCATTCTTACCATGTGTCCATACCAGCGTAGACGTCTCTCTTGCACACCACAACTGATGCTTCTTAGGTCCAACTTTTCTCTCAAGGCACTTACACTCTGTTGGGTATGAACACTGACATTACACATCCATCGGAGCATACTGGCTTCATTTCTTGCGAGCTTACGCATATCCTCAGCAGTCACGGCCCATGTTTCACTGCCATGTAGCATGGCTGTTCGTACACATGCATCATACAGTCTGCCTTTTACTCTGAGCGAGAAGCCTTTTGTCACCAGCAGAGGTAAGAGATCTCTGAACTTTGCCCAGGCTATTCTTACTCTAGCAGTTACACTTTTGGCACACCCACCCCCACTACTGACTTGATCACCTAGGTAACGGAAACTATCAACTATTTCTAGTTTTTCTCCCTGGAATGTGGCGGAAGATGGTCTCTGCGCATTTTCAGTGTTTATTGCACCATAGCATCTGCCACATACAAAAACTATATTCCTAGTTAGCCTTCTTTGACATTGCTGCACCTCTTGTGTGTCCATAGCTTACACTTGGTGCATCTTATAGAGTTCCTACCTACGCCTTTTCTACAGATCAAGCAGGGCCATCTACCTGAAGGCGTTTGAGATTTGTCTACCTTCCTACTTATTAGAACTTTGGTTTTAGCTAGATTGAATCTGAGGCCCCTCGATTCTAATCCTTGCTTCCACACCTGAAACTTCTCCTGGAGTTCTGATAGTGATTCAGCAATTAGAGCAAGGTCATCAGCATAGAGGAGCTCCCAGGGGCATCCTGTCTTGAATTCCTCCGTTATTGCCTGGAGGACTATGATAAATAGGAGGGGGCTGAGGACTGAGCCTTGGTGGACCCCAACCTCCACCCGGAATTCTTCACTGTACATGTTGCCAACCCTCACCTTACTAACAGCGTCCCTGTACATGGCACGCACAGCTCTCACTAACCATTCATCTCTCCCTAGTTTCCTCATTCACCACCAGATAAGGGAACGGGGGACCCTGTCAAAGGCTTTTTCCAAGTCAACGAAAGCCAGGAACAGAGTTTTATCTTTGGCTAGGTATTTCTCCTGCAGCTGTCTCACCAGAAATATGGCATCGGTGGTGCTTTTACCTGGCACGAGACCAAACTGCATCTCGTCCAGGTTGACTCTCTCTCTAATCAGTTGGGCTATGACCCTTTCCGTAACCTTCATTACCTGATCCAACAGCTTGATACCTCTGTAATTATTTGTATCTAGGGTGTCACCTTTACCTTTGTAGCAGTTGACTATTATGTTACTACACCAGTCATTGGGTATGACTCCTTCGTGTATCACCTGTTAACTATACGGGTGACTAGGCTACAGCGACACTGCCAGATATTTTGAGCATCTCAGCAGTAATTCCTGATGGGCCTGGGGCTTTTCCCTGTCTTCATGCTTCAATTGCAATTAACTACCATGGAACTGTCAACTCGGATAGCTGGTCCCTTATTGGGTCAACATTTGGCAGACTCTCTTTATCCCATTCATTCTCTTTGTTGAGCAACCTTTCATAGTGGCATCTCCAAACCTCTCTCTTTGCATTCTCATTTAGCGCAAGTGAACCATCATCCATGCGAACACATTTCTCTCCTACCACATCACGATTCTCTCTCACACACTGTCTTGCAACATGAAACAGCGCAGAACATTTGGCAAATTTTTTCTTATCTGCTTCCCATCTGGCTAAATATACCTGTCTCCTAGCTTCTCTTTTCGCAGTCTGATTACAATTCCCTACTACGCCATTCCTCCAGTCCTTCCAGCCAGTCTCTGTCTCTAATAGCCTGTCTACAACATTGTTCCACCACCACGTTACCCTGGGAGAGATGGGACTTTGCTCCTCTGGTCAGTGGCACTCAGCAGATTGTTCCTGTAGAAACCTCCAGTTGGTTTCCACATTATGTGATGCTACCCCTTCTATTTCGTTGAAAGCTTCGAGTAGGACTTCTCTAAATCTCCGTCAATTTACAGGATCTTTAAGTTTCCAGACCATTCTCCTTCGAGCTGGTCTTCTTCTGGGCAGCCATTTGCCCTGATCCGAAGTCGCTAACTACTAATCTATGTTGAGGAGTACATTTCTCGCCTGGAAAGTTTTGGCATTTATAAGCAGCCCTCTTTCCCTCTTTCTGGCAAGGATGTAGTCGATCGGGTAGTGTGTTGCCAGAACGGGAGGGACTAGGTGAGAGGTGGGTTTCCTGAAGTTGGTATGCAAATCATAAGGTCATTTGCATCGCAGAACTCCAGCAGCCTGGTTCCCTCCTCATTGCGAGAACCATAACTGTAGCCCCCGTGTATGCCATGGAAGCCCCCGGCATGCCGTCCAACATGTCCATTGAAGTCACCTGCCACAAAGAGAAGGTCACTGTCATTTGTCTATGAGGTAGTCTGTAATAGGGTGTCCTGAAATGGATTTCAGTCCTTGACTGGCACTTTATGCTATCAACCCCTGGAATGTTGTGGTAATGGACACTTGGGTTATGATGAAGACTAGGATTAAGGCTCAATTACTTCAGTGTATAATAAGGATAGTGCCCCCATATATCTGTAACTGGACCAAAGAAGTTAATAAAAATAATTTTGTCATTATTAAGTTGATGTTTGGAACATAAATTGACACAAACTTTTTATGGAAGCTTTTAATTTAGATCCCTTTAAAATAGGAAATTTGCTTTGGAGAACCAGTTTCAGGTGGATTGTACTAAAAGGGATAAGCACAAAACAAGTGTCTGTAGGTGAGGTACTATGTC
>NW_021826330.1:5000-13059 GCF_006345805.1 Octopus sinensis | reverse complement strand
ATATGAATTAAATTTTGGTTAAACGTGTACAAAGATCCCGTTTCAGGCTAATTCTATCTTCAGCAACGTTACGCGGTGGCATAAATTCACCAGCATCTACACGTACGTATAAGAGCGGCGACTTGGTACATCAATATATATATACACACACACTTAAAAATATACAGTAAAGTAGTCATCCCATCCTTCTTTTCAGCCACACGCAATATATCAAAATAACATTGCAGTGAATCAAGCTTTGATCAAGGAGTAATTTTTTTTAATATTAATTATAATAGCTTATAATAACGGGTAAAAATCACTAATGATTTCACCAAGGGGTCAGTGCGGAAATTAAAACCTTATAGGTGTTATATGTTTTGGAGTTTTAAGGTGGTATTAACGTCTTTTGGCGTCAATTTCTAGCACATGTTGAGGCTTATGCAATCCCTTGGTACAATTATGTATATAACGTTATTATATATATACATAATATATATATATATATATACATATATATATATACACACACTATATATTATGTATATATATATATATACATGTATATATATATACATGTATATATATTTATATATATATGTATATATATATATCTATATATATATATATATATATATATATATATGTGCATCGGAATTAACGAGAAACATGTATTATCCTGTCGCTTGGACAGTGCTCTAAATTCGATAATGCTATATGTAAGTATTTGTAAAAAAATATCCGACAAGTATTGAAGTATATTAGCTGATAATTTTCGACGAAACTCAAATAATTCGACATTGGGCAAACCGATACGGAACTATCGTGGTTAGCTATTATTAACAACGTTTGAATTACACACCTTGATAGAAAAGTGAAAAATGGCTCACATGATTGCTTTTCGGTGCACAAACTGGACCTAAGTATGAAAAACTCCATCGCTTAATTTTTTACATGACAGAAACGTTTATTATCCCGATTGCCTTTTGGCTCCAGAATTCATTTACGCGTCATAGTTTCGCTGAAACCTAGGTAGTCAGCTCTCAGCAATTAGCAAAAAACCATCATGGACATGAATTAGCTAAAACAGAATGGAGGATTTTCTTTTCAGTTAGTATTAGAAATGTACGCATCGATCCAATGAGTGTACTGGCGTTAACCCAAGTCAAATAGAAGACAGAAGAAATCAACGTATAATCTACATTGTCGTTCAATTCGTCTAACAGTCAGAAAATAAACCATTCTCTTTTACATGTTTCAGTCATTTGACTGCGGCCATGCTGGAGCACCGCCTTTAGTCGAGCAAATCGACCCCGGGACTTATTCTTTGTAAGCCCAGTACTTATTCTATCGGTCTCTTTTGCTGAACCGCTAAGTGACGGAGACGTAAACACAAGCATCGGTGTCAAGCAATGCTAGGGGGGACAAACACAGACACGCAAACATATACACACACACTTATATATATATACATATATACGACAGGCTTCTTTCAGTTTCCGTCTACCAAATCCACTCACAATGCATTGGTCAGCCCGGGGCTATAGCAGAAGACACTTGCCCAAGATGCCACGCAGTGAGACTGAACCCGGAACCATGTGGTTGGTTAGCAAGCTACTTACCACACAGCCACTCCTGGAGCAAATAATAACCAAGTTGTGATTAATCATGGTCTAGGCACAGTACGAAGAAAAATGTATAAGAGTGTTATTTCCTAGTTGACTGGGAGATATAATCGGGAATATAATACACATATAAACCATTTCGTGCATTATCTACACAGTGTGCTTCATAATACGGTTCGTTGCCATCGTCATCCGTCAGAGCATAGTCACCGTCAACATCATCATCATCATCATTATTGAGTTTGACATTGTCGTCGTCATCCTGATGATCATCATCGTTATTATTATCATCGAGGTTGTCATAGCCATCACGATCATGGACATCATCGTCATTATCCTTCATGTTCGTAAAATGCATAAAATACATATTATATATTATATATATATATATATATATATATATATATATATATATATATTCTATGTATATATATATATATATGTATATATATATATATATATATATATATATATATAATATATATATATATATATATATATATATATATATATATATATATACATATATATATAATATTATATATAATTATATATATATATATATATATATTAATATATTATATATATTAATATATATATGTGGAGGCGCATGGCCTAGTGGTTAGGGCAGCGGACTCGCGGTCGCAGGATCGCGGTTTCGATTCCCAGAGCGGGCATTGGGAGTGTTTCTTGAGCGAAAACAACTAAAAGCTCCACGAGGCTCCGGCAGGGGGTGGTGATCCCTGCAGTATTCTTTTTCCTACTCTTTCTTCTCTTGGCCTGCTCGGTCACGTGATCACGTGATCACACATACACACACATATATATATATATATATATATATATGAGGCTGGGAGGAAAACACAGACACACAAACATGCACAAACATATATATATGTATATATATGACGGGCTTCGTTCAGATTCCGTCTACAAAATACACTCACAGGGCTTTGATCAGTCCGAGGCTATATTAGAAGACACTTGCTCAAGGTGCCATGCAGTGGGACTGAACCCGGAACCATGTGGTTCGTAAACGAGCTACTTACCACACAGCCACTCCTACGTCTATATATATATGCCGGTGTCGGTGTCAATCTGTGTCTGTGTTTCTGTGTGCATTGACATACATGCAAAAATGTCAGCATATGATAATTATACGTCTACATGGGAAAGAAAGTAACCAGTTTCATGACACCGGTCACGCAACTAGATACAGTAAGAAACTGAACTGGCATCTATATACTACAATGGAGTTAAGACTACATGCGAAGTTTGTATAATTTCGATTTTTTACCAACTTGAAATCAGTCTCACAGTAATGAACCATACAGACCTGGTACACCAGAGAATTCGATGCGCTCAGGATTGAGCCGCAGGAGAGTATAGGAGAGATGTATAGGTCATTTATATACTTTACTACAAGTCTTCAATGCCCAGACCAGGTTAAATATCACATTTTATTACTTGGCGCTCTTCCAAGATTATATCCGAAATTCTTGAAGATAATATCGGAAAAACTGCAAATATTTTCTTTTTGCAATAAATCTGTGATTTATTAAAATTTCAAAGCTTGTTTGTTTCAAAGACGACAAGCAATAAAATTATACCTTAACAGTAGAGGAATGAAAAATAAAATAAAATAAAATAAAATAAAATAAAAGGAAGTATAAATAATATCAATAAAAATGTCGGTAGTAATGATAATGATAATAATAATGATGTTGTCGATGATGATGTTGATAATAATAATGATAAATAATAATAACAATAATACCAATAATAATACTGAATATATGATAGTAATACAACAACCACAATACTAATAATAATAACTAATAAAAATAATAATAATAATAATAATAATAATAATAATAATAATAATAAGAAGAATAAAACAATAATAATAATAAAAATAAAAAATAATAATTTAATAATAATATAATAATAATAATAATAATACTAATAATAATAATAATAAAAAAATAATAATAATAACAATAATAATAATAACAATAATAATAATAAAAATAAAAATAAAAATAAAAATAATAATAATAATAATAATAATAAATAATAATAATATAAAATAATAATAATATCATAAACAAACATAAAGATAAAAGTAAATTATCTAGAGCCTAGATTATTGAAATTTTAATATACAATTCTTATCGTCCTTCTCCATCTGTCTTCTCTCTCTGTCTTTCTCTCTCTGTCTTTCTCTCTCTGTCTTTCTCTCTCTGTCTTTCTCTCTCTACCTGCTTTGGTTTCTTCATTTCACACTTTTGAATCTCACTCTTCCACAATTCTCCCTCCCTCTCTCTCTCTCGGTCTATCTTACGATTTTATTTCGAATGCGCACATACGAATTCAAGTGTATGCCGAGAACATATATATAATATGATGTATGTATGTATATGTACATGTATATGTTTAGACATATATATATATATATATGTATGTATTGTATATTTATATATACATATATATATATATATATTATAATATATATATATATATATATATATATATGTATATATATACATAATATATATATTTATGTATATATATATATACAAAATAATGTATATATACATATATATATGTATATATATATATACATATATACATACATATATATATATATGTACATATATATAATATATATATATATATATGTTGTGTATGTTGTGTGTGTGAATGTTTTTATGCGTGTACATTTACATACAAATATTCACACCTGCATTATATGTAAATATGTACCTATATAGATATCTGTATATATATATATATATATATATATATATATATATATATATATATATTACAATATATATATATATATATATATATATATATATAATATATATATATATATTTATATATTTATATTATATATATATATATATATTTATGGTTATGTATGGGTGTGTGTGTGAATGTGTGTATGCGTGTGTGTATGTGTGTGTGTATGTCTAGATACTTTTGAAATCATCATTTCACCGCGATTTCTCACATGTAAATCTTTTGGGGTCGTGCATGAATGCAATCAGGGACACGATCTCGTTTCGTATGGACACGTACGTGCTTAGATTGCTTACTCTTTACGAACAGCATTTTAACGGCTTCCATGTAACCTATGACTCTCCTACAATTTTGTCATCATTAATACCATACCAGTGTCTTTAAAATTGCTCACTATCTAACTCAAACCGTATGATAAATTAAAAGAAAAGCTGTCTCGACAGTCACGCATATAAATACTGGCTCCCTCGTCGTACAGACTAAGTACCTATTTAACGATTTTCAAACCAACGTTCGGGGGAAGCTGTCTTCGATATGTCCTGAAATTCCTCCAGCCCACTCTATAAATTAATCTTGTACTATGGTATAAACCGCAGTCTTTTTTTTACCTTATGCATGTCACACATAACACACTTCTGTTTCCAAGCTGCGATAGGAACGACTCAATAGAAACTACTTACGAAATGTTCATACTGCAAAATCAACACTAACATTTTCATAATACTTTAGCAAAGGATCTCACTTATGAAATCAGCAATACCTGGATGGTTAATTAATCGTAAAATACTGAACATATACGTTCAGAAGCATGTACTTCTGAAAAAAATAACAGATGAAAAAAATAACAGATACATAAAGATAAATAACGAAAAAATACACAAAGATAAATAAATTAATTTTATCATGTTAATCGTATTTCAGTTACTAAAGATCTCCCTCTACAATGGATAAATTAAACTTGTTGATAATATACTGGTTGATATAAAGCAAATTTAAATGAATAGAAATAATTGAATATAATGCATTAATGCAGGGTATCACATGCATAATAAAATGATGAGATAACTATAACTGTATAGGAATCAGAGATATAAACAAAATGTTTACATACTGCAATATGCATGCTACATTCATCAATATTTACATCCCCCTTACACATAAGGGAGACGATCAAACTTATAATACAACTTTTGTTCTTAATAAATTTCTCCTTGTAACTTACTTTATATATATATATATATATATATATATATGCTAGCAGTATCGCCCGGCGTTGCTCAGGTTTGTAAGGGAAATAACTATAAAGCATTTTTAGAAGTTATAGACAAAAACAGCAAAAAAATTGAAAAAAATTATGGTAAATTTTTTTTTTGGTGGTTAAAAAAGGTGGAGTTGCGTCCCCTACACAGTTGTTGGTTTGTGTTCCTGGGTTTCTCGACCCCATGTCGAATTTATCGATTTTTTTTCAGAACTGGGGGAACTTTTCAAAATTTTCGCTGCGTTAGTTTTGAATTATGACATTGGGCTATGTGTGTGTCAAGTTTCATCAGAACGGTTGAAAGCTGTGGTCAGGGTGAGGGTACGAGAAAAACAGACACACACAAACACGCACAGACAAACTGCCGTTTATATATATATTATATATATATATATTGTGTTGTGTGTGTATGTGTGGTGTGGTGTTTGGTGTGTGTATGGTAATATGTGTATGCATATATAATATATATATATATATATATATATATATGTAGTTGCCTAGATCGGTCGATATATGTACATATTTAGGCTTCATTGTAGGTATGTATTTATGTCAGTTAGTATGTCTATATGAATATATGTACATATATTCTCATATACATATATATAAATGTATATTTATTTATATACACGTACATATCTATATATCTATCTATAGTTTTGTATACGTATATAGGGAGAATTCACAAAATGCAAAAGACGAAAACAAGTGGTGTAGACAACAAACTGATGTATTAATTTAACGCTCGTGAATTGAAAATGTCTTTAACGTTTCCAGACTACCCTCATCCACAGAAAGGAACAAAGTGTCTTTGTGTGTACGTGGTGTGGTCTATAAGTATCCGGATTGTTGGTATAGTAACGATGCTATGACACACAGTGAGCAGTTGCTTGGCAACGATTGACCTTGAACACTTTTAAGGCGGCGAGCTGGCAGAAACGTTAGCACGCCGGGCGAAATGCTTAGCGGTATTGCGTCTGTCGTTGCGTTCTGAGTTCAAATTCCGCCGAGGTCGACTTTGCCTTTCATCCTTTCGGGGTCGATAAATTAAGTACCAGTTACGCACTGGGGTCTATATAATCGACTTAATCCGTTTGACTGTCCTTGTTTGTCCCCTCTATGTTTAGCCCCTTGTGGGCAATAAAGAAACAGATTGACCTTGAACACTTTTGTGCATGCGCACTAAGTTTTAACGCTGTAACGCGCTTCCGGTATTCACAATAGTACTTAGAAGGAAGCTGTATAGCGTGTGATCGTCGCAGTGAAAATGAGAGAGAAATCTGAACCCTTATTTTTTTTAAGTAATGCACTAATTTTTGCAAGAAAGTACGCACCTATCTTCCGATCCTACATCAACATCATCCTGGCTGCTAGGAACCCACATATACTTCAATAATAATTATGGGTCCCGTCGATTTATTTGATATAACCACGGAATCATCCGACTCTGCCTACGTTACTGACCTGGTCAGCTTCATTCTTTTCCACATTATTAACTAATACAGGGGCGAACCCAAGGGCAGTGCTGAAGGGCATCTGCCTACAGCAAGAAAAGAAGTGAGCCCTTTTAAATAATGGTATTACGCCTGTTTCTCCTGGAATTGCATCCCCTTCTGACCTTGTGCCCTCTTTTCAAAAAATTACTAGGACCTCACCTGATCTCCAACAATTCGGAGGTCTGTACAGGGATGATGTCCTTACAGCCACTGGTTCATCTTGATTGTCATGTTATACGCACACCCAAAAGCCCTCAATAAAACATTTTAAATTCCCGATCTGACAACGTTTTTGAAAATGACTCCATATTTCCTAATTCCTTAAGTGTCACATTCGACTCAGAAGAAGACCCTCTCCAGAAACACGATCAATCATTATAATATATCAACGTCTTATCCAATCATCCTGAACTTACTTTAAATAGTATCTTCAACAGTATCTCAATTTGAGAGGTCGTTTACATAAATTTATCAGATCGATACACAGTTGACAATTGCCTGTATACACGGTAATTCATCGTGCTGATAACAAAGAGTTAAATATTACAGGCTGATTTGTAGGAGAAAAATATAAGTCAAATATTTAATTTCATCGCAATCATCATCATCATCATCATCATACCTTCCACCACCATCATCGTGTTCTTCTTCTTCTTCTTCTTTTCTTCTTCTTCTTCTTCTTCTTCTTCTTCTTCTTCTTCTTCTTCTTCTTCTTCTTCTTCTTCTTCTTTCTCTTCTTCTTCTTCTTTCTTTTTCTTCTTTTCTTCTTCTTTTGCTTCTTACTATCATCAATATCATTATGATCCTCCTTCTCCTCTTCTTCATTATTATTATTATTATTATTATTATTATTATTATTATGTTTCCGCTTCTTCATTATCGGTAATATTAAC
>NW_021826329.1:0-13305 GCF_006345805.1 Octopus sinensis | reverse complement strand
TCCCGTGCACGTAAAAGTACCATCCGTTCGTAGCCGTTCACCAGCCCTGTCTGGCCCCCGTGTAGGTGGCACGTAAAAAGCACCATCCGTTCGTGTTCGTTGCCAGCCTGGCCGGACCCCGTGCCGGTGACACGGAAAAGTACCATCCGTTGTGGCCGTTTGCCAGCTCTGTATGGCCCCCGTGCCGGTGGACACGTTAAAGCACCATCCGTTCGTGGCCGTTTGCCAGCTCTGTTGGCCCCCGTGCCGGTGACACGTAAAAGCACCATCCGTTCGTGGCCGTTTGCCAGCCTGTTGGCCCCCATGTCGGTGACATGTAAAAGCACACATACGTTCGTATCCGTTGCCAGCCTCGCCGGCCCCCATGCCGGTGACACGTAAAAAGCACCATCCGTTCGTGCCCGTTGCCAGCCTCGCCTGGCCCCTGTGCCGGTGACACGTAAAAAGCACCATCCGTTCGTGGCGTTTGCAGCTCTGTCTGGCCCCTGTGTTGGTGGCACGTAAAAGCAACATCCGTTCGTGTCCGTTGCCAGCCTCGCCTGGCCCCGTGCCGGTGACACGTAAAAGCACCATCCGTTCGTGGCCGTTTGCCAGCTCTGTCTGGCACCTGTGCAGGTGGCACGTAAAAAGCACCCACTACACTCACGAAGTGGTTGGCGTTAGGAAGGGCATCCAGCCGTAGAAACACTCCCAGATCTGACTGGGCCTGATGAAGCCTTCCAGCTTCACAGACCCCAGTTGAACCGTCCAACCCATGCTAGCATGGAGAACGGACGCTAAATGATGATGATGATGATGATGATATATATAGTATATATGTATGTAGTTATGTATATCAATGTATTTCTGAATCTGTGTATAGGTGTATGAAGGTATATATATATATGAGTGTATATATGTTTGCATGTGTAAATGTATGTGTGTATGCATAAATGTATGTGTATGCATAAATGTATGCATGTGTAAATGTATGTGTGTATGCATAAATGTATGTGTATGCATATGTATGTGTGTGTATGACTGGATTCTTTTATTCATTTACTTGTTTCAGTCATTTGACTGTGGCAATACTGGAGCACCACCTTAAAGAGTTTTAGTTGAAAATATATATATGTATGTATATATATATATATGACAAGTTTCTTTCAGTTTCTGTCTGCCAAATCTACCTACAAGGTCTTGGTTGGCCTGAGACTATAGTAGAAGACACTTGCTCAAGCTGCCATGCAGTGGGACTGAACCCAGAACCATGTGGTTAAGAAGCAAGCTTCTTACCAAACAGCCTGTGCCTATAATATACAAATATAACATTATCACATTTTACATTTGTTTTTCATGCATACATGTATTGGACAGTTCTTCTCCAGCAAGATATCTCATAGCTTGTTCTGGTCCTTTGTCATCTCCTTTTTGAAACTCAGTATCCTGAGAACAGCTTCAACCACATTTGCTTTTGTCTTCCTTGATCTAATTTGCAAGTGTATTTTATCCCTGGATCATTTGGTACTTTTTTTTTTTACTCAACTGATATCCTACATACATACCACATCCAAAGCGATGCAGTCTTCTCCCTTGCACACTGTACCTGATAACTCCTAAAATATACCTGTAGTATTTCTATAAGTTCAGTTTTTCCCTCTCATCCATGCACTCTAGCATTACGTATCCAACAGACCATACTTGCCTCACATTTTTCCATACTTTATACATCATCCACAATGAGTTTGATGACCACATTACACAAGCATCATTCAGTCTGACTAAGACTGAGGAAGAGACTCCCTTTCTTCTTGGTATAACTCATTAAATATTTTCCTGCTTGTTCTAACTTCGGCTACTGTGTTTTCAGAACATTCACCTCCACTGCTCATTGGGTCATCTTGTCAACAAAAGACTAGTATTAACTACTTCTTGGGAACCTCCCAAAAGTTTATTTTATAGGTGTTTTTACTACTAATTATTTCTGTACATCTTCTAAATACAGAGTTATCTTTTTCTGTCAGCCTGCCTGGGAACTCACTACACCTTTTTAATTTTTAATTTTTTTTTTTTGCAAGTACGCATTACATAGACCAAATAAATATCAATGGAAATAGTAGTTGTGATGCCTGTGCCGGTGGCACATAAAAAGCACTATCCGAATGTGGCCGATGCCAGCGCCGCCCCGACTGGCTTCTGTGCCGGTGGCACATAAAAAGCACCATCCGAACGTGGCCGATGCCAGCGCCGCCCCGACTGGCTTCTGTGCCGGTGGCACATAAAAAGCACCATCCGAACGTGGCCGATGCCAGCGCCGCCCCGACTGGCTCCTGTGCCGGTGGCACATAAAAAGACCATCCGAACGTTGCCAGCGCCGCCTTGACTGGCTTCCGTGCCGCTGGCATGTTAAAAGCTCCAACTGATCGTGACTGTTGCTGGACACCCCCCCCCCTGGCACCTGTGCAGGTGGCACGTAAAAAGCACCCACTACACTCGCGGAGTGGTTGGCGTTAGGAAGGGCATCCAGCCGTAGAAACTCTGCCAGATCAGACTGGAGCCTGGAGCAGCCCCTGGCTTCCCAGACCCCGGTCGAACCGTCCAACCCGTGCTAGCGCGGAAAACGGACGTTAAACGATGATGATGATGATGATGATGAAATCTAATTCCTGTCTGATTACACTACATGCACAAGCATCATTTAATCTATCCATCACTGAAGAAGAGAGTCCATTTCTTCTCAGTATGACTTACTAAACTTTTTCCTACCTATTCTTACTCTGACCACTATTCTCTTAGGCCATTCACCTCCACTGCTCATGAGGTCATCTAGTTAATAAAAGCTGTCATCAACTACTTCTTGGGAATCTTCCAAAAATTGCTAATGATTCTGCCAGCTCACTGCCTTATTAATCATAGATTCAGGTTTTGGCACAAGGCGAGTTATTCATGGGGTGGAGATGAATCAATTACATCAACCCCAGTATTCAACTGATACTTATTTTATCAACTCCAAAAGGATGAAAGACAAAGTTGACCTAAGTAGAATTTGACTTCAGAATGAAAAGACAGATGAAATGCCACTAAGCATTTTGCCCAGTGTGCTAATCATTTTGTCAGCTTGCCACCTTTTGCTTTAATAACAATAATAGTATATATGTGTATGTACATGCAGGTATATATTTATGCATAAGAATGGGTGAAACTGAGTTTTAGAATAGATAGATACTGTCCCTACAGATTAGAGGAGACTAAATGTTTTGATGGTATGAAGGGCATCCATCTGTAAAATCCTGCATAAAAAAGACTGCTCAACCCATGCTTACATGGCACTCCTTCTTTTTTGTTCTGCTTTTTCTTTTTCTTTTCTTTGTCTTTTTGTTTGTAAAAACTTATATTATGAAAGAATCTGGACTATAACTTAGGATTTATATTTTAATGTGGGCTTTGTATTATTCATAAAAAAATTACAGTTGTGATTAAAAATTGCACTGTATCTTGATGATGTATATGTGTAATGTAGTCATTTTTTTTTTTTGGTTTGGTATGTATAAGACGATGCTTCACAGAAGATGTTTAACCCTTTAGCATTCAAATTAATATGTCATAAGTAATTCTTATTCATTTACATTTAAAAAAATTGATCTGGTATTATCTTGTAGCTTCAAGATTTGAAAGATGTAATTGTTTATTTTTAGAATTACATTGCAGGGTAGGTGTGAGATACAAGTTCTGGCCAGTTTGAGCATAAAATGAGAAGAATATTCGGGCTGGATATAGCCGGTTTAAACACTGAAGGGTTAATAAAAAAGAAACATATCCAGATTTGTCACTGTATTGCCAAAGAGCAGTCATATTTCCCATTCTCACTACATCTCCACATAGTTTTTATATATTAAAATTTTGGAGTTCTCTTCCTTATCTTTCTTGACCAGAATTAAGCAGTTAGACATATTTTTCTCCTTACTACAGGTATAATTTTCATAGACTTTTTTTTTTGTTCACTACATTTAACTACATTAGCAGTGATTATATATATTTAATACAGAAGACTGATCTGGGTAATTTACTTCAGTTATGTTTTATTCTAGATTTAAGATAATATACTTCTGTTATATAAAAAACATTTCAAACTTTCAGCAAGAATTATGAAATGTTTGGATACATGTACATAGGTGTGTGTGTTTGTGCACGTGTACATTTATGTGTGTGTGTGTGTGTTGCTTCTGGGCAACACAAACACATGCACACACGACAGACTTCTTTCAGTTTCCAACTGCCAAATTAACTCTCAAGTCTTTGGTTGGCCCAGGACTATAGTTGAAAATGCTTATCCAAGTTGCCATACAGGGGAATCAAACTCAAAACCTCATAGTCGGGGACCAAACTTCTTTACAACATATCTATATTTTGTGATATTTCTTCTCACTTTGAGTTCAAATTCGACTGAGGTCAACTTGGCCGTTTTTTTCCTTTTAGGACCAATAAAATAAGGTATTTGTCAAGTACTGTTGGCAGTGTAATCAACAAAGCCTTCCCTTCAAAAATTGTTGGCCTTGAGCCAAAAACTACAAAACATTATTTATTTCTGTAGAAATATTCCCAAATTTAACCCTATTTTTTTAATTTCAGAATCTAGTCTGAAATGGCAGTCTTGCTTCATATCACTGTCAGATGTCAAGTACAACGCATACTATTAAATATCAGAAACCAATTATTATTGAACTTATTCAGTAAATGACTTTGAACATTCCAGAGTTGCTCTTATGTTTCCAAAAGCAACAATAATAATGATAATAACTTCAAATAAAAAGTAATGATAATAACATTAAATTTTTTTTAAAAATCGTTATATTGTCAACAATAATATTTAGCAAATCTTATAAAGATGCAATATTTTTGCAACATGAAATCTATACTTGTGCTTACTTGCAACTCTTTGTGTATTATAGATGCACAGACACATGCACATGTGCACACACACACACACATACTCATATCAACATCTATATATCTATATATATATATATATCTCCAGCTATTAAACTGCATCACCCTTGTAAACTTTGCAGTTGGATAGTAGCTTGAAAAGGTCAAAGTTCACGGTTGAAGTTACAGGGAGTTATCAAAAGGAACAACAGACATAGTCAGGCTTAGTTTCAGGAACAGTTTTTTTTATTTATTTATTTTTGTTTTGCTTTTTTATCACTTACACTCATCAAGCAATTTACACAGCAATAACATTTAATTAGGTGTCAGTGGTGAATATCTCTGGAAAGAGAACAGTAAATGTTGAAAGTGGGATTTTGTAGTGCAACAGTGACATTATGGTTCTTAATATGATGCTTCAACAGTAGGCTAAACTTCTTTTTTTTTTGATGTCACTTTTAGATATCACCAAATGAAGGATGATGTAAGGCACTGACCTACATGGCGTTTTAGTCATGAGTTCCTTGTTTAAAGTATGTCTAAATCAAGGGAAAAATATATTCACACTTCTGCAAGAATACAGGTAATGTCTGTGATATGCAGTAGATTTATATATGTTTCTATGTTTCATTCAATGTTTGATTGAGGATGTATGCATACATACATACACACATACATACACACGCATACATACACATACATACATGCATACATACATATACACATGATGATGATGATGGCTGCCCCCTCGTTATCGAGTATGGCCATTGCACGAAGCTTAACTATTATTGGTGCTGTGATCGAATGTGACTTTTTAGCCCAGCTAAAGATCTACAATGTCTTGTACAGAATTGGCAACTAAAACCTTTACTGGTAATAGCCGGCTGTAGTTGTAACTGGGCTTTATGTACATTTGCATGTCATTTAAGTCCTCCTGCCGAATTACACTCTCTTCCACATACATACATACATGTAAATAATTGAGATTCAGTTGAATTATGTACTGAAGTTGAAGCACCAAGTCAGTCCAGTATTATCCGCACAGCTCGAAGTAAGGTGAATAAAATCAAAATAAGCAACAGGATATCAAGAAGTGACGCAGTACATCCGTTTCAAGCAGCTCCATTACGTTAATTTAAATGCAGTACTATCATCAGCTGCACAAATAAATAGGATTTTAACCAGTTGGACACATTGATATGATTTTTCTCAAATACTTGAACTGAGCAAGAAGATGGAAGAAATTCATGTTGTTGCTGTTGTAGCTTAAAATAGACTACATATAAAAAGCACCATCTGATTGTGGCCGTTGCCAGCCTCGCCTGGCCCCCATGCCAGTGGCACATAAAAAGCACCATTCGATCGTGGCCGTTTGCCAGCCTCGTCTGGCACCTGTGCCGGTGGCATGTAAAAAGCACCCACTACACTCATGGAGTGGTTGGCGTTAGGAAGGGCATCCAGCTGTAGAAACATTGCCAGATCAGACTGGGCCTGGTGTAGCCTTCTGGCTTCCCAGACCCCAGTTGAACCGTCCAACCCATGCTAGCATGGAAAGCAGACGCTAAATGATGATGATGATATATATAAATAGATGTGTGTATTTTTCCCTTGTTAACAATTAACATGGAAAAAATTGACCCCGGGATTTAAATAAACATTTGTGTCCCTGTTTGTCCCTCACCACTGTTTGATGGCTGGTGTTGGTGTGTTTCCATCCCTGTAACCTAGTGATTCGGCAAAGGAGCCCAGTAGAATAAGTACTAGGTTTATTTAATTTAGTGCTTTTTTTTAATAATATTTATTATAGTATATTTAAATTTTTTCTATATAATATGGATAATGTCTTCCACTATTGAATTACTTAATAGAGCTTATTTCTCTTAATCATACACACGTACACACACACACATACACACATATACAGGGATTCCCCGACTTGCGTGAGTTCAACTTGTGCGAAATTCGACTTGCGCGAGCCAATTTTGATATTGAGTGTTCAGGTTGCGCGAGTTGTATTCTCGACTTGCGCTTGTTGTAAAAATATTTATTATCCATGGTTGCATTGCCTTGTCTGTTATCTTTCTCCAAGTGTTTCTTTAATATAACAATATTTAGCAGTTATCCCGAAAAATATTTATAGAAAACAATATCTGGTACTCGACTTGCGCGAATTTCGAATTGCGGTTCCCCCCATTACTCGCGCAAGTCGAGGAATCCCTGTATATATGAAACTTGTTAATATAAATTCGGTGTGTGCTGCATTCCATTACTTAATAAATGAAAAAATATATGGTAAATAAACAAACAACATAACATATACTGAGTATACAACCAGATGGGAGACAAACACAAAAGGTCCCTAATTTTTCATCAGTTATCAACCAATTGGTAATTCTCAGTTTCCCTATCATTAATGGTGCATAACTGAGTATTACCAATTGGTTGATAACTGATCAAGAATTAAGGACCTTGTGTTTGTCTCCTGTCCAGTTGTACACTCAGTTTACATTCTGTCATTTGTTTATTTACCATACATTTTTTCATTTATATATAGTCATTGTTTAGTTTCTTATTCTTGTTGTATTGATTTAATAATTGAAGAGTTTACTTTCAAAACCAGATCTATGCATCGGAATGACTTGAGGACGTCGCCAGTGCCGCTGGACTGGCTCCTGTGCAGGTGGCACGTAAAGAGCACTATTTGGACGTGGCCATTGCCAGTACCACCAAACTGGCCCTCGTGCCGGTGACATGTAAAAGCACCCACTACACTCTTGGAGTGGTTGGCGTTAGGAAGGGTATCCAGCTGTAGAAACTCTGCCAGATCAGATTGGAGTCTGGTTCGCCACAGCTCAGTCAAATCGTCCAACCCATGCTAGCATAGAAAGCGGACGTTAAATGATGATGATGATATATATATATATTTGCTAGTCTATCGTGCTTTCAGAGTGCTTTAGTTCTCCTCTCATTTTGCTGATTGATTGGGTGTATGTTTTCTCAGAGTTTCTTTTAAAAGTCTTCAAGCCTTCCCAATTGTTTTGATACAATGTGGTCTGTACTTTTTTCTGTCTTTTTCCTTTTTGTAGTTTCCATATAAATTCCATAAAATGCAGCATTTATAAGGTTTTACCTGAAATTCTTTGTTATGTTAAGTTATGGAGCCCTTGCAATGATGCCCACATATGCGCGCACACGCACACACACACAATCATCGCATATTCACATATATTGCTAACAGATGTACATAATACATAGATACATGTACATGTACTTACATACATATGTGTGTATGTATGTATAAATGATGTGTGTATATACATATATATATGTATATATATATATATATATATATATATATATATATATATATATATATGGATATTTACCTTTTGACTGACGTATTTTTGAGAAAAACTTATATTTACGAAGTTATTTTACGTTAAAGTTGTCCTATTTTGGTAATTTTAACCAATCAGTGATGTGTATTCAGCTGAATAAAATTACTACTGTTGTTTGTCAACAAGAACTTCCGGCGGTGTATATTTCATTTGTCACTGTTATTTATGACAACCCTAGCCCTAAAACCTTAAACCCTAACACCTTAGCCCTAAAACTTTAAAGCTAAAACTAGTACAAACACATGAACAATGTCATAAATAACAGTGACAAAGGAAAAATACACCGCTGATAGTTGTTGTTTACAAACAATGGCAGTAATTTTATTTAGCTGAATACATGCCATTGATTGGTTGAAATTACCGAAATAGGGCATCCTCCATCTGATTGCGCTCAAATTTGATATGTAGATACCAACGGTATCAGGGCGTGTATAAGTCTTGAAAAAATTACAAAAATCAGTTCAACGTGAGAATGCGATTGATAAAGCCATGGGAACGTGCATTTATATGGGCAAGTACATCAGCTGTTGCGATCGATACTACGCATACGCAAGAAAAATGCACGGTGTCTCAAATTTAGGTTAAATCAGTGTTTCTGAAAAGGGAGGCCTATGGGACAGTCGGACAAGTTGTTTTGAGAAAATTTGGTTTAAATGTTTGACAACTCAGCACTGTACAGTGGACGGGGGGGGGGCGTTTTACTCGTATATATATACACACACACACACACACATATATATATATATATATATATATATACACATATATATATATGTATACATATACATACATATGTATGTATATTTATATATCTTGGTTGATGAGGATTCAAGTGGTTGATCAACTTAATTACCAGCTCCAAAATTCACATGTTGTCATCTCAGCAGTCCAGAGACACATGTACTCTTAGTATATTTCTCAAACGAAATCAGCATGATGACAAAGTGTGTGACAAGGCTGTATGCTTTGAATTAGAGACACAATTTATTCGATAGATATCAGTATAGTTTCTGTCTATCCAATTTCAGTCACATAGTATGAGTCAACCCAATATTTGTTTAAGATGGCATGCGGTGAGTGTGAACTTGGTGGTGAAGTGAGCTTCTCAACTATTCAGGTATAATGAGTCTACATCACATCATCATCTTTGTAACATATACTGGTATGGGTTATGCGCACACACACACACACACACACACACACAGATAGACAGACGCACTCACACATATATGGGTATGTGTATGTATATATATATATATATAGATAGATAGATTGATAGATAGATAGATATATAAATATGTAGATATATATACAAATATATATACACACACATATATATATATTATACCATATAATATTATATATACAAACACACATACTATATATATATACATATATATATGCATGTTTATATAGTCATATATATATACATATAAATAATATAACATATATAGTATATTCATATATATACTATACATATATACATATATATACACATATATATATATATTTAGACATTATATATAACATATATACACATATATATATTATCTGGCTACCGAATAATGTACATATATTTATAGATATATATATATATAATATATATATATAGCAAATGAAAGACAGAAGATGGAATATACAATATATATTGTTAATCAAACAATTGTTTCGACACATCTAGCATTGATTCCTCTTGGGGGAACACTCAACAACTGGTTCAGGAGCATCCAGTGGTGCAGATGTATCTCATTAGGGGATATATATGGGTATATATATATATATATATATTATAATATAATATATATTGTATTATCTATATGTATATATATATATATATTATGTGTGTTTGTATATACGTGTATACATATCTGTATATATATGTGTATATACGTGGTTTATACTTATATATATATATATATATGTATATATACCTGTACATATATATATATGTATAGATACATAATATGTATGTATGTATATATATTGTATGTATGTACGTATAAATATATGTATGTATGTATGTATAAATATATATGTATATATATATATAAATATATATGTATGTTTGTATAAATATATATATGTATATATGTATAAATATATATATGTATGTTGTATAAATATATATAGTATGTTATATATGTATATATATATATATATATGTTTGTATAAATATATATATGTAAATATATATAATATATGTAGTATATATATATATATATATATAATATATATATATAGATATATATATATTATATATATATATATATATATTAGTATCTACTACATATGTGGAAAAACGTGTACGTGTTTGTTTGTGGGTTGTGGTGTTTTTAAAATGAAGGCTGGACCTCTTCCTGTTGACAGAGCGAGGTCATTGCAAGTGCCGCTGGACTGGCTCCTGTGCAGGTGGCACATAAAAAGCACCATTTGAGCCAGTGTCACTGGACTGGCTCCTATGCAGGTGGCATATAAAAAACACCATTTGAGCATGGCTGTTGCCAGTACCATTTGACTGGCACATAAAAGCATCCACTACACTCTTGGAGTGGTTGGCGTTTTGAAGAGCATCTAGCTGTAGAAACTCTGCCAGATCAGATTAGAGCCTGGTGCAGCCATCAGGCTCACCAGTTCTCAGTCAAACTGTCCAACCCATGCCAGCATGGAAAGCCGACGTTAAACTGATGTTGTTGATGATGATGATATATATAATATATATAGTATATATAATATATAATATATATATATATATATACGCAAGTCATCTTTGTAGGTATGTTTGTGGGTGTGTCAATATATATATATGTATATTATATATGTATATATATATGTATATATATATGTATATATATATATATATATAAATAATCATCATCGTCGTTTAACGTCCGTTCTCCATGCTAGCATGGGTTGACGGTTTTCGACCGGGGTCTGGGAAGCCAGAGGCGCACAGGCTCCAGTCTAATTGGCAATGTTTCTACAGCTTGATGCCCTTCCTAACGCCAAATATATATATATATATATATATATATATATATATATATATATATATATATATATTTAGATATATTTATATGAGCATGTATATATATATATATATAAAATAGTATAATATCATAGTATAATATGATATATATATATTATATATATTTGATGCCTATGTTTAGTCCTCAGTCCACTGCAGGACCAAGGCCTCAGCTTGTTCTCACCACCAGTAATGGTCCAATGTGGAGGCTGTGAATTTGAGCTTGAGTCGATACAGGTTTGTTGAGTCTGCCCTGTGTGTATGTCATGTGTGTGTGTATATATATATATATATATATTATATGTATTTATGTATGTATGTACGCGTGTGTGTGTAATATGTGTATGTATGTATATGTTTATGTGTGTGTGTATATATATATATATATATATATATATATACACACATATAATGACACATATAAATGACAAACCAATAATTTATTCATATTATAACATAATACTATAATACATATATGTAATACATCATACTATGAATATGATGTAATATAATGACAACATATAACACTTATTTATAAAAAACCTAAAAAAGATAACACAATTTGTTTCCGATTCGACTTTATATATATTTTTTTATATATAACCAATTGTTGTATTCAACATAGTACCAATGAATTGGATGCTTTACACATCCCTTTGAAGGAAATGTTGTCCTTTGTTTGTTATCTTATATTTAGACATACATTATATGTATATATGGACATATATATATTAATATATATATATCCCACATACACAATGTAAGTATATATATATACATACATATTATATTATATCATATATATATAATATATATAATATATATATATATATATATATAGATATATATATATATATATAACACACTTACACAATATATATATATATATAAAATACATATATATGTGTGTATATATATATATATATATATTTATATATATATATATATATATATAATGATATATATAGTGTGAGGAGAGGAGAGATATGATGATAACTATGTTTATTTACATATGTATCAGTGGATCCTCTCTAACCATGCCAGCATGGGACAGGGACATCAGATGTCAACTCACACACACACAAACATACATGCATATATAATGTATGTATGTGTGTGTGTACATATACATATTCATGTAGTTCATGAGTATGTAATACATATAAATGGTTTGGGTATATATATATAGATATTATATATATATAGATAGGAGTTTGTTTGCATGTATATGCATACATAATATAATATATACATTTATACATACAGCATACATACACACACATACATACATGCATGTAAATACTCATACCACACATATATACAAGACACCCAACACACACACAAGCACACATACACACACACACACACACACCACACACACACACACACACACACCACGTGCATATAGAATATCTACTTCACAAGTGTCCTGTAAGTTTTGTGTAATGTAGCTAGGTCTGTATTTTATCGCCCATTCACAGGTTTCCTGAATTTAGCCATTGCTTGAATTGTAGTCAGTAGCAATGACTTACAGTTTTCTCCAAACAAAGCTTAAAATAAATAAACACCGGAAGTTGCTTTATTACTTTTATCACTGGTCACCAGAAGACCATGTTAATTAAGCCTGCACCCTTCCATATGACAAATTATAGAGTGATTGGTGAATGAGCATTAGGAAAATACACGAGGGGTTTTCAGAAATTGCCAAAAAATGGAAGGTTACTATATAAAAATAAGCATGAAATAGTGAAGAATTTAGTAAAAAATTACTTTGTCATTACTCTTTTACTCTTTACTTGTTTCAGTCATTTGACTGCAGCCATGCTGGAGCACCGCCCTTAGTCGAGCAAATCGACCCCAGGACTATTTTTTGTAAGCTTCCCAGTTACTATTTATCGGTCTCTTTGCCGAACCGCTAAGTGACGGGGATGTAAACTCACCAGCATCGGTTGTCAAGCGATGTTGGGGGATGGACAA
>NW_021826328.1:0-12994 GCF_006345805.1 Octopus sinensis | reverse complement strand
ACGCAAATGGCTCTGAAAATAGCTTCATAGATTCTGCAGATAAACTAGAAAACAAGACTGGTAAGTAGAGTCGTTGTTTAGAATTTTATGCTAGACTAGCAGTAAGGCCCGGCGTTGCTCGGGTTTGTAAGGGAAATAACTATATAAGCATTTTTAGAGATGTAAAGTATAATAACCATCTCAATAAGGCTAACCACACAGGGGGGGGGTTACTGTAGCTTTTTACGTTCTGAGATTTAATAATGCATTTTTAGAGAGTTACTTCCCTTATATAATAGCAAAAATATGCATTAAAAATGGGAAAAAATGATGGTAAATTATTTTTTAAATCGTAGACTTATCGTAGACGCGCGCTAATACCCAGAAGGGCTCGATATGAATCACGACTATAAGATACCTGCTTTTGGTTACACTGCACCGCAAACTGTGGGAGTAGTTAGGAATCTAAATCGTAGGAGACAGACACACAACTTCACTTATTTTTAGAGAGTTACTTCCCTTATATAATAGCAAAACAATGCATTAAAAATGGGAAAAAATGATGGTAAATTTTTTTTTAAATCGTAGACTCACACAGAGGGGCTAAACACAGAGAGGACAAACAAGGACAGACAAACGGATTAAGCCGATTATATTGACCCCCCAGTGCGTAACTGGTACTTATTTAATCGATCCCGAAAGGATGAAAGGCAAAGTCGACCTCGGCGGAATTTGAACTCAAAACGTAGCGTCAGACGAAATACCTATTTCTTTACTACCCACAAGGGGCTACACACAGAGGGGACAAAATAAATATAATTAATAAAATATACAAAATATATAAAATATAAAATTTAAAATTAAATTAAATTTAAAATTTTTCATTTATATTTATACATTTTTATATTTTTTAATATTTTTAAATGTTAAATTTATAAATTTTTAAACATTTAATTTTTTAATATCTATATTTATTTATTTATTTATTTTATTAAAATGACTATCAAAAGGTATTAAAAGTTTATTATAATATAATAAGCATATTTTATTAATTATATTTATTTTTATGTTTTGGTTTATGTTTTTCACTGTTTGATTTGCCTAATAGTGGTTTTATCTCTAATTTATATTATATATATATATATATATATATATATATATATCTATATATATATAACGGGAAAGTTTACGAAAATAAACAAAAGACGAAGGCAGGTGGAGTACAAACAAACAGATGTCTTAGTATAGCGCTCAGGAATAGAAATATAAAAAGTCTTTTATGTTTCGAGCCTACGCTCTTCGACAGAAAGATACACAAAAAAAACAAGGAGAGAAACGAGGAGAGACAAAAATGCGTATAGGAGCTAACGATCTATCATATATATATACATGCTGACATATGACCTACGTTGGATCCTCATTCGCATAATCACCGAACCTTGAGCTTAACTATAGTCTGTCCATAACACTTACTCAACAACAACAAAAAAAAGACACTAAATGCAAGTCTTAGTCAAGGGAGACAACTCATCAGAAGATCCTTTCTCCGAGCGACAGTCATCGTTGTTTCGTCATTGCTCTGACGTATCAATGCTACATACCAAACAAGGCCTGCTACGAGTCATATCAACGGCTAGGGATATATGCCAGGTGAGAAGTAATGTTCAGCGCCACCTAAACACTGGTTTTTCCTAGGAGGAGACAATACTGCTATTTTAACCCCAAGAAGACGCCTCCTCCATCTGGTTATTCAACGCACGCTGCACTCAATATATATTTCTTTACTACCCAAAAAGGGCTAAACACACAGGGGACAAACAAGGACAGACAAGCGGATTAAGTCGATTACATCGACCCCATTGCGAAACTGGTACTTTATGTAATCGACTCCGAAAGGATGAAAGGCAAAGTCGACCTCGGCAGAATTTGAACTCAGAACGTAACGGCAGACGAAATACGGCTACGCATTTCGCCCGGCGTGCTAACGTTTCTGCCAGCTCGCCGCCCAGTTGAGATTTTCGTAACTAGCTGGTTTGCGTGTTGCAAGACCAGTGACTGTGTATAATTTATTTTCTATATATTGCAAGCTGAAGTGAACTACTGCTATGTTTAGCGGACAAGTATCCATGACCGAGGATGACCATAAGGAGATCGAAACAACCCGTCTGATAAGGGTACACTAGGGACATGCATCACAACCATATGTGTGCACGACATGGTGATCTCATATCAAGATAAACAGCGCATGACCTTGCAGGTGGAGCCCTGTTAGAATTTTCTTCTGGTCGAGTAGCCCATCCCGCTCAAAAGGTCCCTGAATAAGGAGTGTTTAAGGATGCTGAACGAACCACCCATGTTTCCAGAGGTGAATTATCCAAACCCCAAAGAATCCGTCTCAATACATGGGTCGACTTTGCCTTTCATCCTTTCGGGGTCGATAAATTAAGCACCAGTTACGCACTGGGGTCGATGTAATCCACTTAATCCGTTTGTCTGTCCTTGTTTGTCCCCTCTGTGTTTAACCCCTTGTGGGTAGTAAAGAAATAGGTATTTTGTCTGTTTATATGTTCTGAGTTCAAATTCTGCCGTGGTCGACTTTGCCTTTCATCCTCTCGGGGTCGATAAATTAAGTACCAGTTACACACTGGGGTCGATGTAATCGACCTAATCCGTTTGTCTGTCCTTGTTTGTCCCCTCTGTGTTTAGCCCCTTGTGGGTAGTAAAGAAATAGGTATTTTGTCTGTTTATATGTTCTGAGTTCAAATTCTGCCGTGGTCGACTTTGCCTTTCATCCTTTCGGGGTCGATAAATTAAGTACCAGTTACGCACTGGGGTCGATGTAATCGACTTTATCCGTTTGTCTGTCTTGTTTGTCTCCTCTGTGTTTAGCCCCTTGTGGGTAGTAAAGAAATAGGTATTTTGTCTGTTTATATGTTCTGAGTTCAAATTCTGCCGTGGTCGACTTTGCCTTTCATCCTTTCGGGGTCGATAAATTAAGTACCAATTACGCACTGGGGTCGGTCAATGTAATCGACTTAATCCGTTTGTCTGTCCCCTCTGTGTTTAGCCCCTTGTGGGTAGTAAAGAAATAGGTATTTTGTCTGTTTATATGTTCTGAGTTCAAATTCTGCCGTGGTCGACTTTGCCTTTCATCCTTTCGGGGTCGATAAATTAAGTACCAGTTACACACTGGGGTCGATGTAATCGACTTTATCCGTTTGTCTGTCTTGTTTGTCTCCTCTGTGTTTAGCCCCTTGTGGGTAGTAAAGAAATAGATTTTTTCTGTTTTATTTCTGAGTTCAAATTCTGCCGTGGTCGACTTTGCCTTTCATCCTTTCGGGGTCGATAAATTAAGTACCAGTTACGCACTGGGGTCGATGTAATCGACTTTATCCGTTTGTCTGTCTTGTTTGTCTCCTCTGTGTTTAGCCCCTTTGGGTAGTAAAGAAATAGGTATTTTGTCTGTTTATATGTTCTGAGTTCAAATCTGCCGTGGTCGACTTTGCCTTTCATCCTTCGGGGTCGATAAATTTAGTACCAATTACGCACTGGGGTCGGTCAATGTAATCGACTTAATCCGTTTGTCTGTCCCCTCTGTGTTTAGCCCCTTGTGGTAGTAAAGAAATAGGTATTTTGTCTGTTATATGTTCTGAGTTCAAATTCTGCCGTGGTCGACTTTGCCTTTCATCCTTTCGGGGTCGATAAATTAAGTACCAGTACGCACTGGGGTCGATGTAATCGACTTTATCCGTTTGTCTGCCTTGTTTGTCTCCTCTGTGTTTAGCCCCTTGTGGGTAGTAAAGAAAATGTATTTTGTCTGTTTATATGTTCTGAGTTCAAATTCTGCCGTGGTCGACTTGCCTTTCATCCTTCGGGGTCGATAAATTAAGTACCAGTTACACACTGGGGTCGATGTAATCGGCTTTATCCGTTGTCTGTCGTTTGTCTCCTCTGTGTTTAGCCCTTGTGGTAGTAAAGAAATAGATATTTTTCTGTATATGCTCTGAGTTCAAATTCTGCCGTGGTCGACT
Source organism: Octopus sinensis (assembly GCF_006345805.1). Classification (NCBI taxonomy): domain Eukaryota; kingdom Metazoa; phylum Mollusca; class Cephalopoda; order Octopoda; family Octopodidae; genus Octopus; species Octopus sinensis. The sequence continues at coordinate 8,984 of NW_021826328.1, read as the reverse complement.
TTGCCTTTCATCCTTTCGGGGTCGATAAATTAAGTACCAGTTACGCACTGGGGTCGATGTAATCGACTTTATCCGTTTGTCTGTCTTGTTTGTCTCCTCTGTGTTTAGCCCCTTGTGGGTAGTAAAGAAATAGGTATTTTGTCTGTTTATATGTTCTGAGTTCAAATTCTGCCGTGGTCGACTTTGCCTTTCATCCTTTCGGGGTCGATAAATTAAGTACCAGTTACGCACTGGGGTCGATGTAATCGACTTTATCCGTTTGTCTGTCTTGTTTGTCTCCTCTGTGTTTAGCCCCTTGTGGGTAGTAAAGAAATAGATATTTTTTCTGTTTATATGTTCTGAGTTCAAATTCTGCTGGTCGGGACTTTGCCTTTCATCCTTTCGGGGTCGATAAAAATTAAGTACCAGTTACGCCACTGGGGTCGATGTAATCGACTTTATCCGTTTGTCTGTCTTGTTTGTTCTCCGTGTGTGTTTTTAGCCCCTTGTGGTGTAGTAAAGAAATAGGTATTTTGTCTGTTTATATGGTTCTGTTCTGAGTCAAATTCTGCCGTGGTCGACTTTGCCTTTCATCCTTTCGCGGGTCGACGATAAATTAAGTACCAGTTACACACTGGGGTCGATGTAATCGACTTTATCCGTTTGTCTGTCTTGTTTGTCTCCTCTGTGTTTAGCCCCTTGGGGGGTAGTAAAGAATAGATATTTTTCTGTTTATATTCTGAGTTCAAATTCTGCCGTGGGACTTTGCCTTTCATCCTTTCGGGGTCGATAAATTAAGTAACAGTTACGCACTGGGGTCGATGTAATCGTCGACTTATCCGTTTTGTCTCTGTTTTTCTTGTTTGTTTCTCCTCTTGTTTAGCCCCTTGTGGGTAGTAAGAAATAGGTATTTTGTCGTTTATATGTTCTGAGTTCAAATTCTGCCGTGGTCGACTTTGCCTTTCATCCTTTCGGGGTCGATAAATTAAGTACCAGTTACACACTGGGGTCGGTCAATGTAATCGACTTAATCCGTTTGTCTGTCCTTGTTTGTCCCCTCTGTGTTTAGCCCCTTGTGGGTAGTAAAGAAATAGGTATTTTGTCTGTTTATATGTTCTGAGTTCAAATTCTGCCGTGGTCGACTTTGCCTTTCATCCTTTCGGGGTCGATAAATTAAGTACCAGTTACGCACTGGGGTCGATGTAATCGACTTTATCCGTTTGTCTGTCTTGTTTGTCTCCTCTGTGTTTAGCCCCTTGTGGGTAGTAAAGAAATAGATATTTTTTCTGTTTATATGTTCTGAGTTCAAATTCTGCCGAGGTCGACTTTGCCTTTCATCCTTTCGGGGTCGATAAATTAAGTACCAGTTACACACTGGGGTCGGTCAATGTAATCGACTTAATCCGTTTGTCTGTTCTTGTTTGTCCCCTCTGTGTTTAGCCCCTTGTGGGTAGTAAAGAAATAGATATAACAGTTTAATGTTTTTTTTTATGCTGGTGGCTACTGTTACAAATCTATCAATGGTGTACTGGATGTCCTAGAATGAATGAGCAGCATGGTACAGTCATCTGCAAAACGTCTTTGATTGTCTGAAATGCAACTTTAGTCATTGCTTTGAAACGCTGTTGGTTGAAGATATCACCCATTGTCCTATTTTTAATAAACACGCCGCCATTACTCCAGAATCTGTGCAAATAATATTGGCACCAAGACACATAGTCTTGTACCATTTTCAATATCAAAAATCTGAGACTGATTGCCACCATTTACTACCCACAAGGGGCTAAACACAGAAGGGATAAACAAGGACAGACAAACGGATGCCTTTATGTCTGTATGTAGGGACGCAATGACATTTAGTATTTGCTCGGGAACCCCTGGCTTTGCTAATACTTTCCACGAAGCCAAGCGACGTACAGAATCCGGGGTTTTTGTCAGTTCGAGAAATATTACATTGAGCCCTTTATTGTGCATCCGGGCCTTCTCTTGAACTTGTCGCAAACTGAATATCATATCCGCTGTGCCTCGACCTGATTTAAACCTACACTGACTTTCTCGATAGGCAGAACTGCCTAAACTTAAGACCCACGACAGGATTTTTCCTGCATGTGATAACAACGATATGCCATGATGATTGTCACTGTCACACTCTCTTTTCACTCTTTTATTTGTTTTAGTCATTTGACTGCGGCCATGCTGGAGCACCGCCTTTTAGTCGAGCAAATCGATCCCGCCGGGACTTATTCTTTTTGTAAGCCCAGTACTTATTCTATCGGTCTCTTTTGCCGAACCGCTAAGTTACGGGGACGTAAACACACCAGCATCGGTTGTCAAGCAATGATAGGGGGACAAACACAGACACACAAACACAGACACACATACACACATATATATAAATACATATATACGACAGGCTTCTTTCAGTTTCCATCTACCAAATCCACTCACAAGGCATTGGTCAGGCCGAGGCTATAGCAGAAGACACTTGCCCAAGATGCCACGCAGTGGGACTGAACCCGGAACCATGTGGTTGGTAAGCAAGCTACTTACCACACAGCCACTACTTTTATTCCTTTATACTTATGTAGAATATACTTCGAAGGAATTTGTCACGCGTTGTACAGGAAATGTTATTTCTCCTTCCAGCCGTTAATAACAAAAACCATGTTTAACGACGGATTAAAGTCTAGCCAAAATGGCGACTATACAGACTAAGATGTAGCTATTATTTTCTCTTTTTCTCTTTTTACTTGTTTCAGTCATTTGACTGCGGCCATGCTGGAGCACCGCCTTTAGTCGAGCAAATCGACCCCGGGACTTATTCTTTGTAAGCCCTGTACTTATTCTATCGGTTCTCTTTTTGCCGAACCGCTAAGTTACACAAACGCCATCGGTTGTCAGCAATGCTAGGGGGACAAACACAGACACACAAACACACACACACACACACACACACACACACATACATATATATATATTATATATATATATATAAATAGTATATATATATATATATACATATATACGACACGCTTCTTTCAGTTTCCGTCTACCAAATCCACTCACAAGGCATTGGTCGGCCCGAGGCTATAGTAAAGACACTTGCCAAGATGCCAACGCAGTGGGACTGAACCCGAACCATGTGGTTGGTAAGCAAGCTACTTACCACACAGCCACTCCTGCGCCTTTGGTCTTCTTTGGTATTTTCAGTCTTTCACATCGTAAGATCGTTGGCTACGTCGGCAGGAATTGAACTCAAATATCACCGTGTTGCTCTTTTTTTTACAGCGTGTGTGTATAAATGAATGTAAGTGGAGGCGCAATGGCCCAGTGGTTACGGCAGCAGACACGCGGCCGTAGGATCGAGGTTTCGATTCCCAGACCGGGCGTTGTGAGTGTTTATTGAGCGAAAACACCTAAAAATCCACGAGGCTCCGGCAGGGGATGGTGGTGATCCCTGCTGTACTCTTTCACCTGTGGAGGCGCAATGGCCCAGTGGTTAGAGCAGCAGACACGCGGCCGTAGGATCGCGGTTTCGATTCCCAGACCGGGCGTTGTGAGTGTTTATTGAGCGAAAACACCTAAAAATCCACGACGCTCCGGCAGGGGGTGGTGGTGATCCCTGCTGTACTCTTTCACCACAACTTTCTCTCACTCTTACTTCCTGTTTCTGTCGTACCTGTACTTCAAAGGGCCGGCCTTGTCACTCTCTGTGTCACGTTGAATATCCCCGAGAACTACGTTAAGGGTACACGTGTCTGTGGAGTGCTCAGCCACTTACACGTTAATTTCACGAGCAGGCTGTTCCGTTGATTCGGATCAACCGGAACCCTCGTCGTCGTAACCGACGGAGTGCTTCTAAAAAAAATATATATATGTGAATGTGTTTACATTGTTTTAAGTGTGGCATCGATTCCATGCGCAAATGTGAGTGGAATTCTAAAGCTGTCGCAAGCTTCTCTTACGGTGTGTTATGATAAACATTTAGGAAACACATCAACTTGTCAAGAATTTGATATTAACTGACTTATAAGCATATGTTTGTTTTAAATATCTTTTCAGATTGCGCCAGTGCCCAGATCGACCTTGTTTTCGTTATTGATGCATCAGGAAGCGTTGGATCTGACAACTTTAAGAAGACAAAAACATTTTTGAATAATGTTGTTAGTAATCTAGACATTAGCAACTATGAGACACGTGTAGCTGTGATTAGATATTCATCCAGTCCTCTCTTAATCTTTGGCTTAGACACTCACAGTACGAAAACTGCAGTAACAAATGCTATTAGCGCTATACTTTACACTGCTGGTGGTACTGCTACGGACTTGGCTCTTGACGAAGTACGTACCATGGTCTTTACAAATACAACAAGAAAATCTGCTGCTGCAAAAGTTTTAGTTTTGGTCACAGATGGACATTCAAATAATGAAAATAAAACAGTAGCGGCAGCTCAAAGACTGAAAGATGCTGGCGTCACTATATTTACAATTGGAGTTGTCAATCCAAGAGTGTCTGAGTTAACTGCAGCAGCAAGTGAACCCAGTTGTACACATTACATCGACCTGAAGGATTATAATGAGATTGATTTTATTGTGAAGGAAATTGAATCTGGATCTTGTAAAGGTAAGTCTGTCATCGAATAACTGTTGTCATTGCTTGGCTGTGACGATGCGGTTGTTGCAAAACTTTCCCAGACCTGATTATGCACCTTTTCGTTCAAATATATTCCAACTGTGAGGTGATCCGCGTTATAAATATATATGTATGTATTATGTATATATCTACATACATAATATTATATATATATATATATATATATAAAGAAATGAAGAAAATGCTGACAAAATAATTTAAGTAAGGGAGAGTGTATTTAATTAGGTAAAGTTCTTTTTTACCCGGTTGCGCATTTGTTATGCTTATCAAAGATATTTTTTTAAAGAGAGATAGAGTTCCTTTCTGATAGATTTTTTTCTCTTATCTGACCTGCAGATATATATACCTTGTCAATAATAAAGGATAAAATTAATTAATTATTTAATTATTAATTAATAATTCATTTCACCAGTAGTGTTCAGTATGTAAAAAGACCATTACGTTATATTTAAAACATTACATTATATAATTAGGGTTCAGTAAAAAAAATTACTTTACCACACACCCGAACTTTTAGAATAGCAGCCAAAAGTTTAGTAGAGGAAATAGCTAAACTTTTTGGCTCTAATTTCTAAATTCGTGTGTGGTAAGGAATTTTTTTTACTGAACCCTAATTATATAATATATATTATATATATATATATATATATAATATATATATATATATATATATATACATAATATTCAAAATGTGACCGCGTGTGTACCGTTGGCGATTTTTTCCTCCGTCTTCCCTTCTTTGGATATTTCCTTTTCCTATGTTTCTGACGAAGAGCTCCGCTCGAACGTTAAATCTTCCTTCTTCCTTTCCTTCCTGAGCGTCCAATACTACTATATTTGTTCCACGTCCTCGCGCTGTTGTGTTTTCTCTTTGTTTTCATGTTTGGATTAACTATGTGTGTGTGTGTAAAACAGAGGCATATACATGTATGTATATTATTGTATGCTCTTTGTATGAATGTATGTTGTATAATATATATTATTATATATATATATATATTATATATATAAATACAAATATATATATAATATATAATATAATATATATATATATATATATTATATATATATATATTATATATATATATATCTATATATATATTATATATATATATATATATATAATTATTTAGGAATAAAAATCCAACTTACAAGGAAAAAGAATTCAATTTAGAAATCTAAATCAAATACACACAATATAATATATATATAAATATTTAAAAAAAATACACCTTTCATCAGTTCAAAATGAATAATTAAATTACACCATCTAGAAAATTACATATAATAGAAAAGTTAAAATTAAAATAACAATTAAAAAGTAAAGATTATGTAAATTACAAAAATAATATAATGTATATAATAGGTAGAAAAACGACACGTGTTTCGCGGGTATATTTAAGAAATGATTGCTAAAAATTGCTAAAATAATTTTATAAAAAACGTTTCAGTACCGGTTTCAGTCATTGAGACTTTTTCAACTGTAACAATTAAACAACTAAATTTAGAAAAATTAAAAGAAAAGATTTTTAAAAGAATATTTGTATAGTGCTCAAATACAAGTGGCATTTTCCTTGTTTCTGCGTGTCTCTGTCTCTCTTGCTTATTTATATATATATATATATACATATATATATATATGTATACTATATGTGTATATAATATTATATTCCCTAAGTATTTGACTGCTATGTTGTGCCTTCCTAAACGTCACTGCTCTGTTTCCAGCTCCCACTGAAGTTCCTGAAGATATTCTGTTAGTCAATAACACCATTCCAAAGACTAACGAGACAAAACAACAAGTCCTGCAGGTCACCAACACGACAAAGTCCACCTTGGGTACAACAGTTCTGGTAAGACGAATATTCTACGAACTATATCAATTGAGTTGTGGTTTTCTAATTTTATGGATGAGTTGAGAAAGACGGGACAGTGCCCATAAACCTCACAGTCCTTGCAGTACTCGATGGTTACATTCTTCTTATTGATGCTTAATTGGGACATTTATGGCTGCAAGGTAAATGTGGGCAGTGGAGGGAATTCTGGAAAGTGGTTTGACACTGTTGGGGAGAAAGGATTGGCTATTGTGGTTAGTAAAGAAAAGTCGGCTTCAGGATGTGTGATGAGGGAAGAGGTGGGTGTGTTAAGTTTACTTGGAAGGGGCTGGTATGCAAATAGCTAGTTCCGAGGAGACGATGTTGTAGTAGCAGTAGAAGAGAAAATTGGAGAATACAGTGTATTTATGTAATAAACCTTAGGATCTTTTTCTAAATGAATCAGTCCAATGATGTCAGAAATACCTATTTCTTTATTGCCCACAAGGGGCTGAACATAGAGGGGACAAACAAGGACAGACATAGGTATTAAGTCGATTACATCGACCCCAGTGCGTAACTGGTACTTAATTTATCGACCCCGAAAGGATGAAAGGCAAGTCGACCACGGCAGAATTTGAACTCACCCACCGTAACGGCAGAGAAATACCTATTTCTTTATTGCCCACAAGGGGCTAAACATAGAGGGGACAAACAAGGACAGACATAGGTATTAAGTCGATTACATAGACCCCAGTGCGTAACTGGTACTTAATTTATCGACCCCGAAAGGATGAAAGGCAAAGTCGACCTCTGTGGGATTTGAACTCACAACGTAACGGCAGACGAACTACTGCTAAGCATTTCGCCCACCGTCCTAACGATTCTGCCAGCTCGTCAGAAATACCGTATATGTTATACCCGTTTTTCCCCCAGGTGAGGGTCCACTTTAGTGTGGTCAATGTATATGTTATATCTGTTGTTATTTTCTCCAGGTGAGTGTCCAGTGTGGTGTGGTCAATGTATATGTTATATCTGTTGTTATTTTCTCCAGGTGAATGTCCAGTGTGGTGTGGTCAATGTATATGTTATATCTGTTGTTATTTTCTCCAGGTGAGTGTCCAGTGTGGTGTGGTCACTGTGTATATTATATCTGTTGTTATTTTCTCCAGGTGACTGTCCAGTGTGGTGTGGTCATTGTGTATATTATATCTGTTGTTATTTTCTCCAGGTGAGTGTCCGGTGTGGTGTGGTCATTTTGTATATTATACCTGTTATTATTTTCTCCAGGTGAATGTCCAGTGTGGTGTGGTCAATGTATATGTTACTAGCAGTATCGCCCGGCGTTGCTCGGGTTTGTAAGGAAATAACTATAAGCATTTTTAGAGAGTTATAGCCAAAAATAGCAACCAAAAAAAAGGGGAAAAAAATTATGGTAAATTTTTTTGAGTTAAAAGGTCGAGTTGCGTTCCCTAGACAGTCTGTGGGTTTGTGTTTCTGATTCTCGACCCCATGTCGAATTTATCGATTATTTTCAGAACTGGGGAACTTTCAAAATTTCGCTGCGTTAGTTTTGAATTATGACATTGGGCTATGTGTGTGTCAAGTTTCCTCAGAATCGGTTGAAGCCGTGGTCACGGTGAGGGTAACCTAACAGACACACAGAAACACACACAGACAAACTGCCGTTTATATAGAGAGAGATATCTGTTTTTGTTTTCTCCAGGTGAGTGTCCGGTGTGGTGTGGTCACTCTGTATATTATATCTGTTGTTGTTTTCTCATGGTGAATGTCCAGTGTGGTGTGGTCACTCTGTATATTATATCTGTTGTTATTTTCTCCAGGTGAGTGTCCAGTGTGGTGTGGTCACTCTGTATATTATATCTGTTGTTATTTTCTCCAGGTGAATGTCCAGTGTGGTGTGGTCACTGTGTATATTATATCTGTTGTTATTAAGTGTGGTGTGGTCACTCTGTATATTATATCTGTTGTTATTTTCTCCAGGTGAATGTCCAGTGTGTTGTGGTCAATGTATATGTTATATCTGTTGTTATTTTCTCCAGGTGAGTGTCCAGTGTGTTGTGGTCACTGTGTATGTTATATCTGTTATTATTTTCTGCAGGTGAGTGTCCGGTGTGGTCGGGTCATCGTGTACGCTTCATTTAACAACAGTTATCCCAATGAAGCCGACTACGACTACAAGACTTCGGCAACTGATGATGAGCCGGGCAAATTATTTCTTCTGCCAAAAACAGAACTTACTAAACTTGCCCTTAATGTCCTTTCCAAGAGAAGATTTGATCTCAATTCCTCAGCTTGTAACAATCCTTCCTATGACATCAACATCAAACCAACAGGTAAGCTACTTCGTTTTCTTTTAAACATTGTTCTATTTCTTTTATATATATTCAATGATAGGAGTGATGATGGTTCCGGAATCGACGCCGACACAGGACGGTTTGTCGCCATTCTGCTCTCTGATCCGGGCACCGGTCAGCTATTAGAAGAAGAAAGAAGAAGAGAAGAAGAAGAAGAGAA
>NW_021826327.1:5000-12956 GCF_006345805.1 Octopus sinensis | reverse complement strand
AGCAAAAATGCTACATAAACTTATGAAATGCTTCAGACTGATTATGGATTGACTCGTAAGAGCTGAGCATCTATTTTGCACTGGCACAAAAAAGCCAGGCAAAGCCAGTTCGCTGGGAAGGTCACGATGATCCACCTTTATGACAGCAGGAGCATCATCTGCCTGCTCTGAGTTCTCTCTGGTCAGGCAGTCAACAAAGATTACTTTGTGGAGGTTTTGAGGGAGCTCAGGAAGAGATTCTGTTGCAAAAGGCTGGAGCACCTTTACTGGGTGTGTGTCTGTGTTTGTTCCCCACTACTGCTTGACAACTGGTGTTTGTGTGTTCAGAATTTCATCCTGGTAACTTATATATGCAAATTTATAAATGTAAATTTATTAATCTCTCTATATATAAAGCTGAAGTTGTCTGTGTATGGCAGGTTTGGTAGCCTTCAACTAACACTATCTCCTCCGAGACCCTGCGGTGCAAGTTGACCAAAATTGAGAGTATGATAGAAGAAGGCTTGCTCTTCTTTCCGTAGAAGAAAAAATTCAAATCATACAATGTTAACACCAAAAATTATTTACATCAACAAGGTGCTTTTTTTTCTATGAAAATCCCTATTTTTTACAATTCTTTTGACTGCTGTGTCACCATGTTTCAGTGTATTTCAACCAGAAAAATGTTCACTTAAAGAGAATAACAAGCTACATAATGCAAAATTTTTACTTCCAAAAATTCCAATTCTAAAGGGTCGAAACAAACTCGAGCAACGCTGGGCGATACTACTAGTTGAGTATAAATTGAAAGAGTTGTAGGAATGATTATCAATAAGTTAATAAATTAATTATTAACCATCAACTCTCCATTTTCTACTTTTAATATTGATTATGCTTAATATTTACCTATTTATTTTATGGAAGACGACACCCAATTTGACAGAGAAGGACATCAAAACTGCCCCTCACCATTCCTACATATTCCAAGATGAAGAAGAAATCAAGGGGCAGTCATTTTGAAGTCACTGATAAAATGGAAGAGGCTGTAACAAGAGTCCTGGATACTTTCCTTTTGAAGGACTTCCGTGAGGCCTTCATGGAGTAGTTGGGGGCACTGCAACAAGGGCATTGAATTTAGAGGGTCTTACTTTGAATAGGGATCAGAGTTTTGTACTTCTTTGAAATTAATAAATGTATCTCTTGGAAAAGTCTCAAAACTTTAGGACTGTAGCTTCTATACTGACACATCTATCTTCTATTTTTTTTCTTTTTCCTTCTCTCAGTCATCAGACTGTGGCCATGCTGGGGCAGCACCTTGAAGAATTTTTAGTTGAATGAATTGACCCCAGTACTTATTTATTTTTTTTTAAAGTCTGGTACTTATTCTTCTGCTGAACTGCTAAGTTATGGAGATGTAAACAGACTAACACCGGTTGTCAAGTGGTAGTGAGGTACAAACACAGATACAGACAAACACGCATGCACACACACACATGCGCACACACATATTTTTGTTTGTGTATATATATATAAATATATATATATATATATATTTTGCAATTAAGGACAATGTGCTTCGTTGATGTTGATCAGTTAGCTGTTCGGCTTAAGCGAGGCAGGGTCGTTGTTTATTTATAATACATTCAGGCCTGCTGATGATTACGTAAGTATGAAATCACTGTGATACAGGCCTATATATTTTTAAATGTCTTACTTACTTTGAAAAATTGCATTCGGTGGGATTAGTAATATTTTTGGTAGAAATGACTGATTGTCCCTCTTAGCGTTTGGCATTATATATAATGCCTCCTGGCATGTATGTATAATTATGCCCTCTATATATAAATTAATATGTTCAATAAGAAATAATTATTTTCGAAATTTTTTCTCTTATGAGGTTTTTACGCTATCTACCTGACAATTTCTTGTTAAGTTTTCCTTATTAAGTAGTTGTCCTTAATTGCAAAATTTTTATTCCGAAAAAACTTTTCCTCTCCCGAAATGCAATTTTGTAAAAGTTTGCCATTCACCCCGATGTAATATATATAAACTCACCCATGTGCTTCGTTGATGTTGATCAGTTAGCTGTTCGGCTTAAGCGAGGCAGGGTCGTTGTTTATTTATAATACATTCAGGCCTGCTGATGATTACGTAAGTATGAAATCACTGTGATACAGGCCTATATATTTTTAAATGTCTTACTTTGAAAAATTGCATTCGGTGGGATTAGTAATATTTTTGGTAGAAATGACTGATTGTCCCTCTTAGCGTTTGGCATGTATATATAATGCCTCCTGGCATGTATGTATAATTATGCCCTCTATATATAAATATATATATATATATATACACACACATATACAATTAAGAGAAGAAAATGAAGAGTTAATGGTTAATAATTAATTTATTAACATATTGTTAATCAATCCTACAATTGTTTCAATTTATACTCAATTAATAAATTACAGATTTTTTTTTTTTTTTTATCTAATAGATTTTGATTTATATAGTTGTGAGCAAAATATCATCAGGAAAATATTAGAATTACATGGTGAACAATTTATTCTTTCCAACAGACTAAATTCATGAAATTGTTTTTATTATTTAGTGTATGTGTGAGAGTTAATGGAATTCTTTAAGGTCAAATATTTCCCTCTTTTTTTTTGCTCTTTTACTTGTTTCAGTCATTTGACTGCGGCCATGCTGGAGCACCACCTTTAGTTGAGCAAATTGACCCCAGGACTTATTCTTTGTAAGCCTAGTACTTATTTTATCGGTCTTCTTTTGCCAACCTGCTAAGTGACGGTGACATAAACACACCAGCATCAGTTGTCAAGCAATGCTAGGGGGACAAACACAGACATGCAAACATACATACACACACACACACACACACACACACATATATATATATACATATATATATATATACATATATACGACGGACTTCTTTGAGTTTCTGTCTACCAAATCCCCTCACAAGGCTTTGGTCGGCCCGAGGCTATAGTAGAAGACACTTGCCCAAGGTGCCACACAGTGGGACTGAATCTGGAACCATGTGGTTGGTAAGCAAGCTTTGAACCACAAAGGCACACCTGTGACTGCATTTATTTTTTAAATATGTGTGTGTGTGCACGTGTGTCTTTGTGAATGTGTATTTATGTGCATGTGTGTCTGTTTATAAATATATATATTTTGGATTCATTCCCTAATATTTATTATATATATATATATATACATATATATATATATACATATATATAAAACAATATATAAGTATCACACCCTAGCAATAGAGGGAACCTGTGGAAGAGATAGACCCAAGAGGACCTGGGATGAGGTGGTGAAGCACGACCTTTGAACATTGGGCCTCACAGAGGTGATGACAAGTGACTGAGATCTTTAGAGATATGCTGTGCTTGAGAAGACCCAGCAAGCCAAGTGAGACTGCCAAGTGAGACTGCAATTGTGTCAGTGCGGCATAACCATACCATTTAAGAGTATCCTTCAATCATTGGGCAATAAACTGTGCTTGCAAAGACCCGTTGAGTCAAGTGAAGTCATCGTTGTGGCCGATGACAGTATTGCCTGATTGGCACTCATGTCGGTAAGGTAAGTGTTAACCATGAGTACGGTGATGAACTTAATGTAGAGATAGGCAGTCAATAGAACTCAATTTTTAGTCCCCTCTCATTCATCATCACCTTCCAGGTCATAATAGAGGAATTTAAGACCAGCTACCCTTGGAAACTACTCATCATCATCATCATTTAACGTCTGTTTTCCATGCTAGCATGGGTTGGACGCTTCGACTGGGGTCTGGTAAGCCATGGAGGCTGCACCAGGCTCTAGTCTGATTTGGCAGTGTTTCTACCGCTGGATGCCCTTCCTAAAGCCAACCACTCCGTGAGTGTAGTGGGTGTTTTTTACGTGCCACTGGTACAGGTACCAGAGCAGGCTGGCAAACGGCCACAATCGGTTGGTGCTTTTACGTGTCACCGACACAGACACCAGTCAGGCGATGCTAGTATCCGCTGCATTCGGACGGTGCATTTTACATGTTACCAGCATGGGTGTCTTAACTACAATTTCCATTTGAATTTTTATTTTGATGTTGACTTACTTGACTCAACAGGTCTCCTCAAGAACAGCAGGTCACTCTATGATCCAAGGTTAGCACAGCAGGCTATCCTGCGAGTCATGAACTCACTTCATTTGTTGGGTCTTTGAAGTCACAGCATATCTCCAGAGGTCTCGGTCTTTCGTCATAGCCTCTGTGAGGCTCAAAGTACGAAGGTCATGCTTGACCACCTCATCCCAAGTCTTCCTGGGTCTACCTCTACCCCAGATTCGTTTCAACAGTTTGGGAGTGGCACTTCTTCACACATCTCTCCTCATCCATCAGTAGTACATGACCATACCAACGCAATTGTCTCTCCTGCACGCTGCATCCAATGCTTCTTATGCCCAACATTTCTCTCAGGACGCTTACACTCTGTTGTGCATGGACGCTGACATTACACATCCAGTGGATCATGCTAGCTTCATTTCTTTCAAGCCTATGCATGTCCTCCACAGTCATGGTCCATGTTTCATTGCCATGAAGCATGGCAGTTCACACACATGCATCATACAATCTACCTTTCACTCTGAGCGAGAGACCCTTTGTCGCCAGTAGGGGGAGAAGCTTCCTAAACTTTGCCCAGGCTATTCTTATTTTAGTGGTAACACACTCTGAGCATCCACCCCTGCTACTTACTTGGTCACCTAGGTAGCGGAGGCTGTCAACTACTTCTAGATTCTTCCCTTGGAATGTGATGGAATCTGTTTTCTGAGTATTAATGGTGTCTATTGCCCCTGTGCATCTGCCGCACACGAAAGCTGTCTTCTTGGTTAATTTTCCTTTGATATTGCTGCACCTCTTATGTGTCCATACACTGGGTACATCTTATGGAGTTTCTACCTACACCTTTTCTACAGATCGAGCAGGGCCACCTACTTGAAGGGGTGTGTGGTGAGTTCACCTTCCTACTTACTATAACTTTGGTCTTTGCTACATTGACTCTAAGGCCTTTTGATTTGAAACGTAGCTTCCACACACAAAATTTCTTCTCTAGTTCCGGTAGTGATTCTGCTACGAGGGTAGTGATTCAGCATAGAGGAGCTCCCAGGGACAACCCGTCTTAAATTCCCCCGTTATTGCCTGGAGGACGCCAAATTCTACCCTGAATTCTTCACTGTACTCATTGCCAATTCTAACCTTACTACTAGCCTCTCTGTAGAGGGCTTGTACAGCCCTTATTAACCATTTGTAAATCTCCAGTTTCTGCATTGCTCACCAGATAAGGGATCGGGGGACCCTGTCAAAAGCTTTCTCCAAGTCCACAAAAGCTAAGTATAGGTGTTTATCTTTGGCTAGGTATTTCTCCTGCAGTTGTTGAACCATGAATATGGCATCAGTGGTGCTTCTGCCAGGCACAAAACCAAGCTACATCTCATCTAGGCTAACTCTCTCTCTAATTAGTTGGACTATGACCCTCTATATGCTATATGCTACTATATGCTAATAATCTTGCTCTCATAGTGGAATATGTAACAGAAATTCCAGGTGTGGAAGCAAAAACCTGGAATTGAAAGGCATTAAACTCAACAAAGACCAAAGTTCTAGTAAGCAAGAAAATAGACAAGTAAACAACCCTGCTCAGTATGTAGGAAAAGTGAATCCTGGAATTCTATAGTGTGTCCAGTGTTAGCCATGGACACACAAAAGGTACAGTGGAATCACGGGGAAGTGGTTATCAGAGAAAGTAGTGTTGGTGTGTTGAAGATGCACAGGAGCCATAAAGATCACAGATATATAGGAAATTGATTTTCTCAAACGCCCCAGAGGCTCACTAGAGGTAGTAGATATATTCTGTTTCCTAGGTGACCTAAACAGTAGTGGAGGAGGAGGTTTTGAAAGTGTTGTTGCGAAAATAAGAATAGGAAGAACATTCAGAAAAATCTTGTCTCTGTTGAAACAAAATGTCTCCACATCTCCACCACCATTTCTCTCTCTCTCTCTCTCTCTCTCTCTCTCTCACTCTCTCTCCTTCTCTCCCCCCTCTCTCTCTCTTATAGATATGAATAGTGTTGAAAAAAGAAATTTTTCATCATTGTTTTACTATATCAGTAGTAACTGATTTTGTCCCACCATGAGGTTGCCGGTGGAAGCCCAAAAATATATTGAAGCCCAAATATATTGATGAAGCCTCAAAATGCAGTAATAGGTACTTAGTAATGCCACCAACACTGCTGGATGGTTTTTGCCTGCTACTGATAAAGGTGTGTGTCTTTTAACATTATATGCATTGGCGTGGGTGTTGGTGTCACGTAGAAAGCTCTGGTGTTTGTGCCACTTAAAAAGTAATGATAATGGTGCCATGTGAAAAGCATCCAGTACACTCTGTGAAGTGGTTGACACCAGGAAGGGCATCTAACTGTAGAAACCTGGCCAAAACAGGCTATGGAACCTGGTGTGGCCACTGGTCTTGCCAACACCTGCTATGCTGTCCAACCCATGCCAATATGGAAAACAGATGTTAATCATGATGATGATGATGATATATCTATAAGAATTACTTTTCTGCTTATACCATAGCTTAAAAGGCATTCAATAATGTATCTAATTCAAATATGATACACAGTGTCATGTAAATGGTACCCGTACTGGTAGCACATAAAAAGCACCTTTCAAGTGTTGGGTTTCATGGAGGAAAAGTGCCTGATGCCGGCGGCATGTGAAAAGCCCCTTTCAAGGGTAGGGCCTCATGGAGGCAATGAACGAGACCTTTGGCATTATGTTGTGCACGAGAAGAAGATTGATCAAGCCAAGTAAAATTGCAGTTGTGGCAGATACCAGTGTCATGCAAATGGCACTTGTTCCAGTGGCACGTAAAAGCACCCGTTACACTCTTGGAGTGGTTGGCATTAGGAAGGGTATCCAGCTGTAGAAACCATCCCGAATTAGACTGGAGTCTGGTGCAGCTTTCCAGCTTGCCAGCCCTGCTCAAACCGTCCAACCCATGCCAGCATGGACAACGGAGGATAAATGACGATGATGATGATATATTTTTTAATTGTTTGTAGGATTGCCTTGTATTAAGTCAAAAGTTTTGCAGTATTTTGTGACTTATTTAACCCTTTAGTGTTCAGATTATTCTATCAAACATAATGCTTATTGATTCCCATTGATTTGAATTAATCATGCATTATCTCATATCTTCAAGATGTTGATGGTGTAATTACTTAATGTAGAATAACATTGTAGGGTAGGTGTGAGAGCCTGGATCTGGTCAGTTTGAACATAAAACAGATTAGCTATTTTGGCCGGATATGGCCGGTTTAAATACTAAAGGGTTAAGGTGGTGAGCTGGCAGAAATATTAGCACTCCAGGTGAAATGTTTAGCGGTATTTTGTCTGTATTTACATTTGCCTTTCATCCTTTCAGAGTCGATAGATTAAGTACCAGTTGTGTACTGGGGTTGATCTAATCAACTGGCCCCCACTCCCAAAATTTCAGGCTTTGTGCCTAAAGTAGAAAAGAATATTTTGTGACTTATTTACTTTATTGGTCAAGTTACAAAAAAAGCAGTCTAGCATTCACTGTAGGGGCCATTCTGTTCCACTGTCTGAAGCCACCATTTTTGTCAGTTCTTTGATCCCCCTCTGATATCATTTATTGTTCTTTGAGATAAAGAACTTCCACCTCCTCTTGGTTCATAAAATGTCATGAGAGCAGGAAGTGAGCCATGGATCAGAACAAGTAATAATCCAAGGGAAATATTTTTCCACCATCCTAATATGCATAAATAGTGGTTAAGTAAGGGCCAGCTTCTGGAACCGGTTGTTAAACACGGGTGTTTTGAACACAAAGAGATGCTATGCATCTGGTAGAATTTTGAGGGAATAATTCACTGTGAGTTCATTCTGGACAC
>NW_021826326.1:5000-13165 GCF_006345805.1 Octopus sinensis | reverse complement strand
GCACAGGCTGACTGTTATGGCTGAGATGGCAAAACTTCAAGGAAGTTTCTATGTCATTTCCGCCAAATAATTTGGCCGAAAATTCTGGAAGGAAGGTTAACAGTTATAAAAGGACTAGCAAATTCGACCTAATCAGAGGGCTACTAAGTCGTCTAGGCAATGTCTCATCGAGCTGTTCTCTCCTCCTCCTCTTTCACTTTTAAGTAGCATGCTTATATCGAAGTTGATAAAAAATCACTACACTTAACTTGTAGTGTTCAGTAACAGGATAATTTTATACAGTGACTAGCATATCGCCCGGCGTTGCTCGGTTTGTAAGAAAAATAACTATATAAGCATTTTTAGAGAGTTACTTCCCTTATAGATGCCAATTCGGGCTTTCTTAGCCATTATCTGTTTTGGTGTCTTCAAGCCATGAAGTCGTTGTTCTAAAAGAACGCTGGTCTCCTTGACAACGCTTTACGACGTTGATTTTCCTTCACTCCTTCCCCACAGCTTCACGAGGGAGGGAAGAAGGGGAGAAGCAACACAGGTGCAGCTGTGAGCGTGGACGCCAACTCCCGCCGCCATCGACACACGAAAAATTATGCATTAAAATGGAATAAAAAATGATGTTAAATTATTTTTAAAATCGGACTCATCGTGACGCGCGCTAATACTCAGACGGACTCGATATGAATTCACGACTATAAGATACCCGAATTTGGTTAAACTGCACCGCAAAAATGTAGGAGTAGTTAGGAACTAAATCGAAAGGGACAGACACTCACACAACTACAGTTTTATATATATAGATTAATTTCCTTCCACTCCCTCCATTACAATATTTATAGAAATGATTCTTAACCGTTAAGTTCATTGAACACCTGTCCATTAATTTGTTGAATATACATGTGTAAATATAATGACGCAAGTTAATAGAGTATTTCCAAAATTCATCTTAGTGTGATCATTGGCTACAGATAAAACTTGTCGGAAGTTTCTACTAAGTAGTTTTATCTTGCCTCTGACAAGGCTCTTTACATCTGTAATAACTTGTAAGTATTTGTGAAACGAATTTCATAATTTTCTTATGTCCAAGACGAATACATGAATAATTTCTCCCTTAACAGATTTCAAATCGTGACAGTTTCTTCCTCGAGGAACATAAAGTATAAATTAAGATGCAAAGATGAGAATTTTCTGGATCACTTGGACTATTTCTATATACGCTTTACTCTTTTACTCTTTTACTTGTTTCAGTCACTTGACTGCGGCCATGCTGGAGCACCGCCTTTAGTCGAGCAAATCGACCCCGGGACTTATTCTTTGTAAGCCCAGTACTTATTCTATCGGTCTATTTTGCCGAACCGCTAAGCGACGGGGACGTAAACACACCGCAGCATCGGTTGTCAAGCAATGCTAGGAGACAAACACAGACACACAAACACATATACACACACACACCTATATATATATATATATATATATATATATATATAATATATATATATACATATATACGACAGGCTTCTTTCAGTTTCCGTCTACCAATCCACTCACAAGGCATTTGTCGGCCCGGGGCTATAGCAGAAGACACTTGCCCAAGATGCCACGCAGTGGGACTGAACCTGGAACCACGTGGTTGGTTAGCAAGCTACTTACACACAGCCACTCTTCCTCCTATACATTGTGATTTCTTCTCTTGATACCCACTTTCTTTGTCTTTCTTGGAAAATATACCTATTTCTTTACTACCCTCAAGGGGCTAAACACAGAGAGGACAAACAAGGACAGACAAAGGGATTAAGTCGATTATATTGACCCCAGTGCGTAACTGGTACTTAATTTATCGACCCCGAAAGGATGAAAGGCAAAGTCGACCTCGGCGGAATTTGAAATCAGAACGTAGTGGCAAACGAAATACCGCTAAGCATCTCGCCCGGAAAATATACCAAGCGAGGAAATTTCATCGTATTAGAAATTATGTGGATTTGACCAAAACACTTCAGTTTGAACCATGGAATTAAAGTAGAATCGCGGTGACACTGAGCTTCTGTATTTTGATGCTGTTCACCTCTACCAAAAGTACATACATTCTTGATCTGGAAGATGGTTATCTAGTCTGTAATCTTTGAAATCTCATGTATATTTTATTGTGACAACTTCCGCATCGCTTCAGGGGATGTATCGATAAATAAGATATTTTATTTTGGCTTCGCATATTCATTTCTTTTTTCGAAGTTGTCATCAGCAGACATTAATAACAACGACGCTGGCAGAATTGTTATATTTCTAAAGAAACACAATCGTGTCCCTTGTAAACGTATTTTAAAACGCATTCATTAGATTTCACAGATGGACGTTCTTAGAAAAAAAATAGAAAAAAAAAGTAGAAATATATTATATGGTACTACATACGAAATGCTGGAAGCACTCCGTCGGTTACGACGACAAGGGTTCCGGTTGATCCGAATCAACGGAACAGCCTGCTCGTGAAATTAACGTGTAAGTGGCTGAGCACTCCACAGACACGTGCACCCTTAACGTAGTTCTCGGGGGATATTCACCGTGACACAGAGAGTGATAAGGCCGGCCCTTTGAAATACAGGTACAACAGAAACAGGAAGTAAGAGTGAGAGAAAGTTGTGGTGAAAGAGTACAGCAGGGATCACCACTATCCCCTGCCGGAGCCTCGTGGAGCTTTTTAGGTGTTTTTCGCTCAATAAACACTCACAACGCCCGGTCTGGGAATCGAAACCGCGATCCTACGACCGCGAGTCCGCTGCCCTAACCACTGGGCCATTGCGTCTCCACAATCAGCAGACATTAATAACAACGACGCTGGCAGAATTGTTATATTTCTAAAGAAACACAATCGTGTCCCTTGTAAGCGTATTTTAAAACGCATTCATTAGATTTCACAGATGGACGTTCTTAGAAAAAGAATGTGTGTGTGATACTTTTTGCAGTAGAAATATATTATATGGTACTACGTACGAAATAGCGTTTACCTTGTAATCCGCTATTACGCCGACGATATTTAGGATATCCATTTACATTTTAAACGGTTTCTTCCCGGAAGCTTTTATAGAATTTCTTCTGACACGGTCCTCATCTACAAGACTGCTAATAACTAATGCCACAGTATCGATGAATCATAAATTTCTTCACAAGTTCATGCAGATCTTCATTTTCGTTTGGAATTTCCGCTGAGTCTAATATAACAATATTATCTCAATTTCTTATTTTACCCATATTTCGAAGACTAATTACCATAAAAATGGCGGTGCCCCAGCATGGCCACAGCTCATGAGCTGAAACTGGAAAAATCAAAAAAATCAAAAATCATATGAAAATATGAAATCTTATATCAGGATGCAGGTGAGTGTAACTTCAAACATACGTTATTCATTTAAATCATCTAAAATACTCAATTAAGGTCAACTTTGCGCATTTCAGTTATGAAACCTGGACGATATTCCACAATATCATTTCTTCAGAGATTATTGACAGTTTCTGGGTACTTTTAATTGGAATTGTTAATTGCGGATAAGGCGGACGTCGGACTTGGGAAACACTAACAAGTTGGAATTTCTCTGTTTTGACGGGATTTTCCAGGATTTTTTTCACGGTGCCTTTGTAAGTACTTTGGACTATCTTTTTGGCCCCAAAAATTTGCGAAAAATGATGCTTTTTTAATCCTCAATTTCCTCCCATCCAACTGATTTGTACGTTAGGTAATGGTCAAGCTTGCTGCACAAAGCTACTATTGGGAGTGACGGTGCATGTTACTTGAATTTCGAGAAAATCAAGGAGTAAAATATAACTGTTTTTGTCTCCTCTTGCTGCAAAGAATTCAGTCAGCTCACGGTGCCGTTTAACTTGAAATAGAGAACGGTTACTTTTTATACTCTGCAGAAACAACCATTCATACGTCGATTAAATATTGTTGAAAAACTTTCCCTGGTCTGGATCCGTCTCTGCACATAGGATGATAACTCTCTTTTACTCTTTTACTTGTTTCAGTCATTTGACTGCGGCCATGCTGGGGCACCGCCTTTAATCGAGCAACTCGACCCCGGGACTTATTTTTTTGCAAGCCCAGTACTTATTCTATCGGTCTGTTTTGCCGAACCGCTAAGTAACGGAGACATAAACACACCAGCATCGGTTGTCAAGCAATGCTAGGGGGACAAAAACAGACACACAAACACACACACACACACACACACACACACACACACACACACACACATAATATATATATATATATATATATATATATACGACAGGCTTCTTTCAGTTTCCGTCTACCAAATCACTACAAGGCTTTGGTCGGCCCGAGGCTATAGTAGGAGACACTTGCCCAAGGTGCCACGCAGTGGGACTGAACCCGGAACCATGTGGTTGGCAAACAAGCTACTTACCACACAGCCACTCCAGCGCCTATAACTGGAGAATTTTTACAAAATTATCAGCAGAACTCTTGCATGCTCACAGCAACTGTTTATGTTAGTTCTTTTGAAGATTTAAAGTGTGTTTTTGAAAAAAATTACTAAATTTAGGGAAAGATTTATCATATCAGACAGGTTAGAGATTTTTCGAACTGAAGTAGAAACAACGAGAATCGACTAATAATTTCCTTATTAAGAGGCTCAAATACGCTTGCTATTTGAGATAAATTTTCTGTAATTAAAAATGGCTCAGAAAGTAAAGCTTATAAACTGATGTTTATGAAACATTTGTGTTCAGACAAAAATAAAGATTCTCAATCGTCCAAGACTTTTACCTAAAGTGTCACATCTCAGTCTTGTTTCGAATTTTTGGAAAATAGCATTGAAAGCGAACATTTAAGAGCGGGTCAAAAGTATGGTAAAATTCTAGTAAAAATAATTTACGTTACTAACAAAGACACGTATCAGTACAAGTTAGTTAAACTAACAACTGAGCAAAATCTGGCCAAAAATTTCAGGATTGGTGAATCATCCCATCTTTGTGGGTCTCGTTCTGCATACGGAAAAAAAGATGCTCTGTTATAAAATGGTTAATTTCAACAAATTTAGCGAATCAAAAACATTATTTTTTGTCAAATCTGTACATATAGGCGCAGGAGTGGCTGTGTGGTAAGTAGCTTGCTAACCAACCACATGGTTCCGGGTTCAGTCCCACTGCGTGGCATCATGAGCAAGTGTCTTCTACTATGGCCCCCGGGCCGACCAATGCCTTGTGAGTGGATTTGGTAGGCGGAAACTGAAAGAAGCCCGTCGTATATATGTATATATATATATATATGTATATATATATATATATATATGTGTGTGTGTGTGTGTGTGTGTGTGCGTGTATGTTTGTGTGTCTGTGTTTGTCCCCCTAGCATTGCTTGACAACCGATGCTGGTGTGTTTACGTCCCCGTCGCTTAGCGGTTCGGCAAAAAGAGACCGATAGAATAAGTACTGGGCTTACAAAAAGAATAAGTCCCGGGGTCTAGTTGCTCGACTAAAGGCGGTGCTCCAGCCTGGCCGCAGTCAAATGACTGAAACAAGTAAAAGAGTAAAAGAGTATAACATTTTGTGAGTTCTAACCAGTAGGACGAAAAGAAACTACGAATATTAAACGTGAAGCAAATGATAAACCATATCAGGGTAATTGTTAATTGCGGATGAGGCGACCGTCGGACTTGGGAAACACTAACAAGTTGGAATTTCTCTGTTTTGACGGGGTTTTCCAGATTTTTTTTTCATGGTGCCCTTATAAATGCTCTGGACTATCTTTTTAACGCCCGAAATTTGCGAAAAATGATGCTTTTTTTAATCCCCAACCTCCTTCCATCCATCTGATTTTGGTCGATTTTGTGAGCACTACGTACGATGATTTGAGGCGGTATGGGGCCTCGGGGGGGGGGCATTATGCACCTAAAAATTATAGACGCCTTTTCGGTAAAAAAAAAAGTTATTTTCAGACGTAAAGGTGATTGAGTTAAGGGAGATTTGGCTGTTGATTCTAGCATATCCCATGACCGGTAAATTTTAGGGTTGATAAAAATCATAAATTTTCCCCAAAAAATTTTAACAGCATAAATGAGTTTATTCTATTAATAGGGAGAAAATATTGAAAAATATTAATATTTGTCAAAGTGAGAAAGAAACGAAGGAACCAAATCTCTCTTTAATCACACAGCTTCCCGTCTGAATATGTTTGCTGTTTTTACCAAAAAGGCTGCTCCATAACTTTTTAAGTGCGTAGTGCCAACCCCGTCCCTCACATCATACGCAGTGCCCACAAAATCGACCGAAATCCATCGGGGATGGGGTACCTCCCCCCCATCATTTTTCGCAAATAGTTTCGGCTAAAAAGATAGTCCTTAGCAATTCCAAAGGCACAGCAAAAAAAAAAAAAAAAATCTGAAAATTCCCCGTCAAAACGGAGAAATTCCAACTTGTTCGTACTTCCTAAGTCCGACGTCCGCCGTGGATAATCTTACAGCTGTGGGATATGCACCATTAATCCGCACAAAACTCTCATTGATAATAAACAAACTTGCTGATAGCTCTTTTACTCTTTGCTCTTTTACTCGTTTCAGTCATTTGTCTGTGGTCATGCTGGAGCACCACCCATAGTCGAGCAAATCGACCCCAGGACTTATTCTCTGTAAGCCTAGCACTTATTCTGTCGGTCTCTTTTGCCGAACCGCTATGTTACGGGGACGTAAACACACCAGCATCGGTTGTCAAGCGATGTTGGGAGGACAAACACAGACACACAAACATATACACACATACACACATACATCCATACATACATACATACATACATACATACATACATACATACATACATACATACATACATACATATAAACATTATGGCTGCCCCCTCGTTATCGAGTATGGCCATTGCACGAAGCTTAACTGTTACTGGTGCTGTGATCGAATGTGACATTTTAGCCCAGCTAAAGAGCTACAATGTCTTGTACAGAACTGGCAACTAATACCTTTAGGTTTCTTTCAGTTTCCGTCTACAAAATCCACTCACAAGGCTTTGGTTGGCCCGAGGCTATAGTAGAGGACACTTGCCCAAGGTGCCGCGCAGTGGGACTGAACCCGGAACCATGTGGTTGGTAAGTAAGCTACACGATGGCTCAAAATAAGAGTTAGATAGCGTCACAACAGTGAACATGATTTCAAGATGAGTTGGATGATTAAAGATTTGAATCTTATCATTCGCATATACTTTATAATTGGTACACATTTCTCTTAACGCCCCCCCCCCGCTGTCACCTTCAACACTTTACTTGAGGTTAATAATCTTTATAAAGTAAATACCTAAAATTCCTTCCCGTGTCATTTTGACTCAAAGGGCCTGTTTTCTGGTTTTCATGGCGTATCTATCTATCTATCTATCTATCTATCTATCTATCTATCTATCTATCTATCTATCTATCTATCTATCTATCTTTGCTAGGATGATCCGGTTCTTGACTGAAGATTGAAGGCTTCGAATGTCCCTTCCGCGTTTTTTGTATCGTCTTCTAAATGTTTTACGTTCTTGTCCCAGTTTGTATTTTTCTACATATATATATATATATATATATATATATATACTTTATAATTAGGGTCAGCAAAGATTTGCTTTACCACATACCGAAGTTTAGAAATAGCAGCCAAAAGTATTTTGGTTTTTCTGGGAGTCCCTTTTTAAAGTAGAAGAAATAGCTAAGGTTTTTTGGCTGCTATTTCTAAACTTCGGTATGTGGTAAAGCAAATCTTTGCTGAACCCTAATTATAAAGTATTACTTAAGTTTACCGTGAAATGGTCCTTTTTCATGCCGAATTCTTGTTGGTGAAATTATTGATTACTTCTTAATTAATTAATTTTACCCTTTGTTGTTGTTATTATTATTATTATTATTATTATTATATATATATATATATTCCCCACCTGAACGGGACGCGAATTTTTTCCCACGAGAGTTCCAGACCCCAGTTATGAACTCATTTGCATACAGCCAATCAAAGCTCAACTATCAAACTAATCTATGAGCGCATAACAAGTGATGGGTAAGGAATGACCATGCTTTTTTCCTCTTTTAATAATGCTTGTTGTTCTTGTTCTTGTTTCAACCATGGCTACCTCTGCGTTGTTATTCGTGCTGTTATTTACTTTGTAAAGCAGTAAGGGGAGA
>NW_021826325.1:0-13300 GCF_006345805.1 Octopus sinensis | reverse complement strand
ATCCATCTGTCGACAGGAATTTTACCGTTCCCATTATATTATTCTTATATACGTGGGTTTCCCTTTCTCCATAGTTTTGTTTTGTTCGGTTTTGTTATAGCTGGTTTTACATAGAAATATTGTCTGTCCTGAAATCCGAACCAAATGAAAAAAAATTCAGTTGCACATTTTTTAAATATTAGGCATGTCATACACACACACACACAAACGCATATATATATATGTGTGTATATATATGTATATATATATATATAATATTTCTTCCCATCTAGTGGATTTTGGTATATGTGTGTGTCAATGTGTCTGCCTTTGTCCCCCACCACCACTTTAAAACCGGATCTGCTGTCTTTACGTCCCCGTAATATAGCAGTTCGGCAAAAGAAGCTGATGGAATGATTACCAGGTTTAAAGATAAATATAGACACTGAGATCCATTAGGTAAACTAAAATTCTCCTTCTTGACGGTGCTCCATCATGATTGAAACACATAAAAGATAAAAGATATACATGCATACATATATATATATATATATATATATAATATATATATATATATATATATATATATATATATATATATATACATATATATATATATAATATATATATATATATATATATATATGTATATATATATATGTATATATATATATATATATATATACATACATATATATATATATACTCTTTCTCTTTACAATTTTACTTGTTTCAGTCTTTTGACTGTGGCCATGCTAGAGCACCGTCTTTAGTCGAGCAAATCGATCCCAAGACTTATTCTTTGTAAGCCAAGTACTTATTCTATCGGACCCTTTTGCCGAACCACTAAATTACTGGGACGTAAACACACCAGCATCGGTTGTCAAGTCATGTTGGGGGAACAAACACAGACACATACACACACATTCATATATATATATATATATATATACATACATATATATATATATAGTTTCCATCTACTAAATCCACACACAAGACTTTGGTCGGCCCAAGGCTATAGTAGAAGACACTTGCTCAGGGTGTCACGCAGTGGGACTGAATCCGGAACCATGTGGTTCGTAAGCAAGCTATTACTACTCAGCCACATATATATATATATATATATATAATATATATATATATATATATATATATATATATATATATATATATATATATATATATATATATATATTGTGTGTGTGTGTATGCATACGATATCATATATATATATATTAGCGGATGTCTCGCCCCTCCTTTTCAGAAGCACCTTGAAACTGAAACAAGAAGACGGCTATTTTATGAGTTGTTAATTAATCATCCCAATTTGGAGAGGATCATAAAAAATGTCCTGACGTGCTGACAATTTTCCTCTAAATTATTTTAGTCGTAAATCAAGGAAACTTTTCAATAATTCAAGAGAACTGGAAATTTTAAATTGCTAGAATGATAGATTTGTCCCCACTTCGACATTCTCTAACTAAACAAAGGAGTGAAACATTGATTTAATGTCCTCTCATTAATATCTCATTTTCCTGATAATTGTGATATTATATATGAAGAATCTATATTAATTCGGATGTATGATATCGGTTTCACGTTTTGGCTCAAGGCCAGGAAATTTCGGGAGGGTGTTAAGTCGATTACATCCACCCCAGTACTCGACTGGTACTTATTTTATCGAACCCGAAAGGAAGAAAAGAAAAGATGACGTCGATGGAAATTGAACTCAGAACGTAAAGACGGACGAAATGCTGCTAAGTATTTTACCCAGCGCCCTAACGATTCTGCCAGCTCGCCGCCTTATTCGGATGTACAATATTGTAAATCGGCGCCAGTTAAGTGTAAAATAGAATGAAATAATTGATGCTAAAATTAACAGAATAAACAAGAATATATTTGAAGCTGTATTGTAGTAGAGCGACACTTTAAACTATCTCTTTCTCTTTTCTCTTTTACTTGTTTCAGTCATTTGACTGCGGCCATGCTGGAGCACCGCCTTTAATCGGGCAACTCGACCCTGGGACTTATTCTTTTGTAAGCCCAGTACTTATTCTATCGGTCTCTTTTGCCGAACCGCTAAGTGACGGGGACGTAAACACACCAGCATCGGTTGTCAAGCAATGCTAGGGGGACAAACACAGACACAGACACTATGTTAATATTACTAAGCATTTGAGACACTGTAGTGTCTCTATCAATCTTTTACTTCAATGTGTTGTGTGTGTTGTCAATACATATTGTCTGAAAGAAGTTGTTCTCCGTAAACAAAATATCGATTAGGATAATCGCATTCGAATCTGCAGGAACACATCAATAATGAATATGTACAGCTTTGTTTACATTTCTCGCTGTTCTACGAACACGTGACATTTTTTTTTATTATCGATTTAGTTATACATCCGTATCTATGAACAAATAATAGTTTGACTCATTGGTCTGGTCTACCTTTGACTGAAAAGACACACAAAATGGTCGAAACCTTGCATGCCTCAAAATTTCCTTACTTCAAGGAACCTTGTGTGTTGTGAACGTTCGTTGTCTGAACAGAGTGCTTCCCCAACAACAATATACTGTAGCGACTAGAATGTTCACGTTCTAATCTTTCTGCACGAATTAATAATAAATACGGACGTCATTAGAAATATTGACTTTCTAAATGTCTCAGAGAGACATAAGCGGTGGTGAAGCGATATAGTGGTCGTATACTGTCAACTCAATGTGACAGTATCGTAAGGGAATTACACCACCGCCATTTAGCCCTAGGAAACATCGACGTCTCCAGTCGGCTTTGACACATTTTCTGTGTCCTTATATTTGCAAAGGGGAGGCAATCACCCCCGCAACCTGGGACAAGGTACCTGAAGACATATGTTTCTGACTGTATTGCTCAGCGTCAGTTCAGGGTAGCCTGCCTCGCTCGCTGAGATGACTGCATTATTTTTTGTTATCTATTTAGACAAATGCTTGTTCACTTCGCTTTGCACATGTCCTAAAGCGAGAAGTTACACTTCGACCCTACATCTGAGGGTTGATTCCACCGTAGGTAGCAAAGTAATAGAATTAAAAGATAACAAGCATCTTAACTCTTTCGTTACCGTATTTATTTTGGGATACTCTGTGTTTCTTTCTGATATTTTAAACATAACGAAGAATTTAGTAAAATAACTTAGTTATCATTAAGTTAGTGTTAGGAACAAAAATGGTGACTAAGGTTTGGTGGAAGATTTTAATTTAAAACTTATGAAAGCAAAACATTTGTACTACAGAGCCAGAGCCGCTTTCAGCTAGGTTGGTAACAAAAGGGTTAAAAGTCATACTCACTTCTAACGATACTGCACTTTTACTTCTTTCACTCGTAGGAGTGCGACCATGCTGAGGCACCACCTCGAATCATTATTCGATCAGATCGACCTCAGTACGTATTTTAAGTATGGTACTTATTCTACCCGCTAAGTTACGGGAACGTAAACAAACGAACACCAACTGACAAATTACGGATGCACCAACCCCAACGAAACACACGTACATGCATGTTTATACTCGTAAAACACTGATTTTTCGGATTCTGTCAGGACCCTCTTATAACCCGCAATAATTAACAATAATGAACGTGCCTGTAGTAAAAGAAAAATGTGCCTGGCTCAGTGGTTAGAGCGTCTTGCTCACGATCATGATGTAGGTAATTCGATTCCGGGACCACGCTGTGTGTTGTGTTCTTGAGCAAGACACTTTATTTCCCGTTGTTCCAATTCATTCATCTGAAAAATGAGTTGCGACGTCACTGGTATCGAGTTGTATCGGCCTTTGCCCTTCCTTTGGATAACATCAGTGACGTTGGGGAGAGAGGAAGCTGCAATGCATGGGTAACTGCTAGTCTTCCAGAAACAACCTTGTCTGGACTTGTGAGTCGGAGGGGAACATTCTAGGTTCAATCCCATGGTCAGCCAAGACCGAAAGGGTTCTTTACTTTTACCTGTATTATATCTAATTAAGTAAATTTAAATACCAAGATGACCGCCCCTGACTAAGAAAAATCAATCATCCGAAAAGGCTTCGAAACCAAAAGGTAAGGAAGATTGAAGTTGAACACTTGTATATGTACACTTGCACGTGTGTGTGTGTGTGTGTGTGTGTCTGTGTGTGTGTGTGTGTGTCTGTGTCTGTGTCTGTGTGTGTGTGTGTGTGTGTGTGTGTGTGTGTGTCTGTGTGTGTCTGTGTGTGTATGTTTGCTACGCGTTTCAACACAGTCTTCGCCAGCCATGTTTTTTTCATACGGCACTGGTTGGCCATGGGCTATAGTCGGCAATAACCCTGCAATGTACCGTGGAGTTGAACAAAATCAGAAAACACGAAAATGGGAAGTAAACTTCTGAATCACATAGCCACCATCTTTATATGTTGCATCTGTTTCAAATTTTAGCACAAGGCCAGAAATTTCGGGGGAGGTTGTAAGTCGATTACATTGAACCCAATACTCGACTGGTACTTAGGTTGTGAACTCCGAAGGGGTGAAAAGCAACCTCGATTCAGACGGAATTTGAACTCAGAACATACAGACAAGAAATGCTTAGCGGTGAGCAAAAGATTCTGGCAACTTCCAATTCTATATAACATTGGTTTCAAATATCAGCGCAAGGCCAGCAAATTTAGAGGAGGTAGTAAGTCGATTACATTGACATCAGTGCTCGACTGGTAATTAGTTCATCGACCCAGAAATAAGGAATAGCAAAGTCTACCTCGGCGGCATTTGAACTCGCAACCTAAACTCGGAGAAAATGCAGCTTAGCATTGTTATTTTCAAGCTCGGTAACGATTCCGCTAGCTCGCCGCATTAAAGGCCTATATGTAATATTCATTTCTACTCTAGGAACGAGGCACGAAATTTTAGAGGGAAGGGACCAGTCGATTAGATCCCAGTAAGCAATTGATACATAATGTATCGATCCCGAAAGGATGAAAGGTAAAGTCGACCTCAGCGGAATTTGAACTCAGAACACGTAAAGACGGATGACTGCAGCCGATCACTTCGCCCGGCATGCTAACGAATCTGCCAGCTTGCCGCCTTTTTTTCTTCTTTTTTTCTACTCTAAGCACAAGGCCCGAAATTTTGTGGGAGGGAGCCAGTCGGTTAGATCGACCTTAGTACGATACTGGTACTTAATTTATCGACTCCGAAAGGATGAAAGGCAAAGTCGATCTCGACTGAATTTGAACTCAGAACGTAAAGACAGATGAAATACCTATTTCTTTACTACCCACAAGGGGCTAAACACAGAGAGGACAAACAAGGACAGACAAACGGATTAAGTCGATTAGATTCGACCCCCGTGCGTAACTGGTACTTAATTTATCGACTCCGAAAAGATGAAAGGCAAAGTCGACCTCGACGGAATTTGAACTCAGAACGTAAAGACAGACGAACTATCACTAAGCATTTTGCCCTGCATGCTAACGTTTCTGCCACCTCGCCATCTTACCTACATGTAATATTAACGAAGGAAAGTATGAAAATATAAAGAGCAGTGCGTGCGATGTGTGAGAGAAAAACACACGAATTTATATGAATATCATTTGTTTCTACCGAATGTCGAGGAAGATTTATCAGTATAAATTTTAAAATGCAATTGTTACCAATTACACGTGTGACCAACATACATGAAGAGTAAACTATTACTACTGCTGCTGCTGTTGTTGTTGCTACTGCCGCGGCTGCCACTGCTTCTGTTGTCACTACTCCTCCTAATGCAGCTGCAAGTACTACTACTACTGAAACTGCACTCCCCCCTTAACACCACCACTACTACTACTACTACTCGCACTACTACCACCACTACTGCTACATAGAAAATACTGAGTAGCGACCACAATCCACAATATATATATATATATATATATATATATATATATTATATATATATATATACATTTGTGTGTAAGTATGTATGTATAGATACATATGTGTATATATATATGTACATATATATATATATATATATATTAATATATATATATATATATATATACATATGAATGTAAGTATGCATGTATATATGTATTATATATACATATATATATATATGGGGTGATGATTGCTTTTATAAGTTAGCGGTTAAATAGGGAGATAAACTGTACCTAGATGATTACGATTTACTGTGTATATAGTAATTTCATTTTTATAAAACATACCATTCACATGTTTAGGCACAAAAAAAATATAAAATAGGGATTTGAACAGAATATATCCTTAAATAAAATTCGTAAATATGTATAAATATATATCAACGATAACTAGCTTGATATATATACGTGTGCGTGAGGAAGAGGTTTTTTTTGGTTAATGTGTGTGTGTGTGTGTGTGTGTGTGTGTGTTTTGTTGCAGATATGTCTGTATGCGTGCGTGTGTGCGTGTATGCATGTATGTATGCATTTATGTAGGTATGTATGTGCGTGGTTATGTATGAATATAGATAAATGTGTGTGTTTATTTTCACACATACACACACACAACCACACACACATATATATATACGTATATGTATATGTATGTGTGTGTATTTGTAGTATGTATCTATACATATATGTATGTATGTATGTATGTATGTATGTATGTATGTATGTATGTATGTATATATATATATATATATATATATATAGATATATATATATACATATATATATATATATATATATTGTAGTTTAGAAGTGATCCTATTAAACCAACACTAGTTAGATGATAAACCGCTAACGAGAACTGTTACAACTGTTTTGTTGTGTTTCTCAAATTTTATGTTGAATATTTTCCCCTTAATTCTCATCATCATATTATAAATGGCGTAGTTGGTTTCGGCAACTAAAATAATTTCCTTTTTTTTTTTTCAAACTAAAATTATATAAAACCTATCGAATACACATACCAAAGATTGCATGTTCACACGGGTATATAACTTTACATGTAGAAAAGATTGCCTTACTTGGATACAAATAATTGCGAAGCTGTTATCAATTTAGGTTAATTGGAAAAGAGATGAAAAAGAATCTTTAAATACTTTCTGAAATGTTCGAAGGTATTTTCAGTAGAAAATGATCGATTTGTGAATTTTTCTCTCTCATTTACTTGCGTGAGAGTCTTTCACTATCTGTCTCACTTCTTCAATATTTTCATATCATTTATTTTATTATTATCATTATTATTATTATTATTATTATTATTATATTATTATTATTATTATTATTATTATTATTATTATTATTATTATTATTATTATTACTATTTTCTTTCCTCTTATTATTAGGTCTTCTTATAATGGTCTCCCCCCCTCCCAATGTATTTTTTCTCTCCATTTTCAAATACAAAACTCTGTTTTACTTTCCATGTTTATAGAATATCTAAATGCAGTGCCCCAAGCAAAAATAACACGCAAGAACTTTGTTCAGTAATGCTGTCCTTGTAAGAATTACATAGATCACATGCCTCTAGACAAAGCATCTGCACATCAAAGAAACCGGAGTTTTATTTTGTCTTCTTTCACATGTGTTGTTATTACTATCAACATCGTCATTATTATTATTATTATTATTATTATTATTATTATTATTAGTTTTTTTTTTTCGTGAGAAGTAAAAGTAAAGGGATTAAGAGCAACGATGCGCTGGTATTCAATAATGAATTAGGAAATTAAGCTCTTTTGATATGCAAAAGAAAAAGTAAAGAGAAAATGTATTAAATGTGTAAAAGAAAAAAAAACGCATAAGAAGAAAGATGGTGACAAACTCTCTCTTCTTTAAAGTGGACTAAGTTAAGAGGCGTCAGGATACACTGCGCATTTCAGTATATATATACATATATTTTTTTTTTTTACTGAAAGAATGCTATTAAGATTCCAGCGAATATAAATAGAAACGAAATATCTTTTTTTGAAACCTCATAACATCATAGATATCAGAAAACTGTCAAATATGTTTACTAATTTGCTATTAGTTTATTTATTTATTTATTTATCTATTTATTTTTCAATATTTTTCCTAAAAGGTGTATCATTAGAGCGACAGCCGCTGCTGTATATTGCTACCAGACGGGTCAAAACAACCTCTGTACGATTCGTTGTCTAAGTGAATAGGGGAATGCTAACCTCTTTGGGCTTTTATATTGTTAGTTATTTTGTGTGCTTTTATAAAATTAATAGATTTGTCAGAATCAGAGCAGATGTTGAAACTAGAAAATTGGGCGCTGTTGGAAATCTATATTTGTTTTCACGTTCGTTTATTTATTTTATTTCGAAGAGAAATTACATTCGGTTTCGAAGATATTTCTTTCCGTCAGCAAGTGGTAAAAATAATATAACATCATCAGTAATTTAGAAATAGATTTTCCTAAATGAGACAATTTTTATTTCGACAGATAATTCACAGTCACGAAAATGTTAAGCAGTTTCAAATGATTTCAGAATTTAACAGGATCTGCTGCAATATACGCATGCACACGGTTGCATATATACCATATGAAATTCAACATAGGTTCTAGGACATATCTCTGGTGACAAGAATAATAATGAAGATGGTGTTGTTCAAGGGAGACAATTCTTACAGCATAACTTCATTGATCCATTCTTGGAACTTTCACATCTTCACACATCTACGCCATATTTGTTTACAAAGAGTGGGCGTTCCTGTGAGTCTGGGCGTTTCTGCATCAACGTGTTCACGGCTGTGTGGGCTTGCGTGCACATGGGTCTGTGGGAAGACAAAGACGCAAATATTCCTGAAGCTGAATTGTTCGAAAGTCCGTATACATTTAGGGGATAGAACAGCAAACAGCTACTTTGTAAATTATTAATTGTGACGTGGTTTGATAATTACAAACGTTGTTTGATGATTAAAATCGTGATCTAGAACATATTAAGTCAATTACATTATTTACATTTGACGGATATTTGTCCTCATCTTGTTTGTTGTTAGCATAACATTTCGACTGATGTACTCTCCAGCCTTCATTGGGTGTCCTGGGGAAATTTCGAACCTGGGTTCTCATACTTAACGTATTTTTCCGATGTTGTTGTTAATATTATTATTATTATTATTACTATTACTATTATTATTATTATTATTATTATTATTATTATTACTATTCTTTTCTTCTTTCAAATTTGCTTCCATTTCTTGCCGAGTGTCTTCCCGACTCCTAGGGCAAAGAAACTCATAGTATACATTGGTAGGCTATTAAACCAAACTCAGTAGTTCGTTAATTTTTTTTTTTTAAAGTTAAATTAAAATACATGAGCAGCAACAGTTCTCACATCGACAATGCTCTTCTCAATACGTGTGATGTACCAGTTAAGACAATCTTTTGCACTTCTTGCAGGGATGGTAAGTCAGGGATCATTCTCATATAAGTTTCGGTTCCCTTCTTGATCATTCCTAGTGCTCCTACGATCACTGGTATTGTAACCGCCTTGAGATGCCACATTTTCTCAATTTCAATGAGTAGGTCTTTATATTTTCTGAGCTTGTCAAACTCTTTCGCTGAGATATTATGATCACAGGGGATGCTCATGTCGATCAATAAGCAAACTTTATTGTTTTGGTCTTTCACAACAATATCTGGTTTATTGGCCTTGATGGTTCGGTCTGTATGTACTGGAAAGTCCCACAGAATGGTTACATTTTCTCCTTCAGTTACAGCCTCAGGGTGTGATTATACAACTTGTCGGCAGTTTTGATATTGTAATGCCGACTTATTAGCCAGTGGAGATATTGGCCAACTCTGTCATGTCTTAATTTATACTCCACTGGTGCTAAGACTTTACATCCAGAGATTAGGTGGTCCACTGTTTCAATCATGTCGTTGCAGAATCGGCATTTTGGGTCTGCTCCATTTTTCATCACATTGGCCTGGAAGTTCCGGGTTAATAGGCTTTGATCTTGAGCAGCCAGGATGAAACCTTCGCTCTCTGCTTTTAGCCCTGAGCTCCGTAGCTACTGATGGGTTTGCTTCTGGTCAACATCAGCTTGTTTGCTGCGGGTCACATATTTATTATTATTATTATTATTATTATTGTTATTGTTGCTGTTGTTGTTGTTGTTGTTGTTATTATTCAGGTCACTGCCGAGTCTGATTCCAGGCAGTGACCTAAATAATAATAATAATATAATAATAATAAAATAATAATAATAATAATAATAATAATAATAATGATGATGATGATGATGATGATGATGATGATGATGATGACATCGGAAAAATAACTTAGGAATGAGAAGCCAGGTTTGAAATTTCCCCAAGACACCTGATGAAGGCTGAAGGGTATATCAGCCGAAATGTTATGTTAACAACAAACAAGATGAGGACAAATATCCGTCAAATGTAAATAATGTAAATAATGTACAGAATTCCTCACTTCTCAAATATAGAACTATGTTAAGTCATCGATATGAGAGTATCGTTGCTTTCTTCTATTTTCCAACATATTTTGTGACTTGTCATCCATATTTTATCGCAGCATTTGTAAATAGTGGAATAAACGTGATATCACCGACTCCATTCTTCACTCGCACGTTATATACACTTATTTATCTATATGAATCAATCAATGTATCTATCTATCGCCTCCTCTCCCTACCTTTCTTCTTTCTCTCCCTGGCTCTCTCTCTCTCTCTTTCTCTCTCTCTCCATCTCTCTCTCTCTATATATATATGTTTGTGTGTGTATGTGTGTGTGCGTGTCTGTGTGCGCGTACTCGTGGTGTGTGTGCAAGTGTTTGTGTTTGTGTGTGTATGCGTGTGCGTACCTGTGTGTGTGTGTGTTTGTGTGTGTACGTGTGCCTGTCTGTGTATGTGTGTGCCTGTATGCGCGCGTTCGTGCGTGTATGTATGCATGTGTGTGTGCGCGCGTGCGTGCTTGTGTGTGTGTAAATGTGTGTTCTTCTGTGTGTGTGCTTCTGTATGTGAAAGCATGTGGCTGAGTGGCTGACGATGGTAATGTCGTGAATTCGGCTTCCAGAGACGCGTTATGCCCTTGAGCAAGACACTTTATTTCACTTTGGTGTGCTACTCTAGAAACTTTTGCATTCACCAGTCGCCACTGGTCTCTCTTCGTGGTGTTATGTCCTCTCAGATCTTTTAAGCAGTCAGAACAGGATTTTCACTATTTCTCCCCTTCTTCCCATTAGGTTCTGTGTACGGGTTTCTTAGCTAACCTTCTGAACCCCTTGAGATCAAATGACTTGGTACTTCGTTCCATATACAAATGTAAGATCCGGAATTTCGTATCCATACGAAAGGACAAGAGTCTCCAAGGGTCTAGCATACTTTCAACGTCGTTGGAGAACCAATGGAGTCATGCTACTCCTACTACTCCTACTACTACTACTACTACTACTACTACTACTACTACTACTACTACTACTGTCACTACTACTGCTACTGTCACTACTACTACTAATGTCTACTACTACTACTACTACTACTAATAATAATAATAATAATAATAATACTGTTATTACTACTACTATTAATACGACGACGACGACTGCTACTACTATACACACACATGACTCACATAGACACATTTATATATATATATATATATATATATATATATATATATATATATATATATATATATAGATATGAGCAACAGTGTGTTTGCAGATTGTCAGCGAGAATACACAAATGATAATGAAGATTCAAATAAGAATCGAAACATGCGTACAGCTGTTCCCTCGCTTCCTGCCTACGAACTTATTGTATAGACTTAATGTTTACATTCGCCGAAACGCACAGTGTTTGCTCTTAGATCAATGGATTTATTCCTCAGCACATGAAAGCAATGACTCGAAACACTGATGACACACCTGTAAAATGCGTGTATGGGTTGTGTTTGTTTATACATATGCATTTACATATACTTACATACATATACATATAGATAGAGAGAGAGAGGAGAGAGAGAGATAAATAAACAGATAGATAGATAGATAGATAGATAGATAGATAGATAGATAGATAGATAGATAGATAGATAGATAGATAGATAGATAGATAGACAGATAGATAGATAGGCAGGTAGATAGATAGTTACATATATATATATTTATATATATATATATATATATAGAGAGAGAGAGAGAGAGAGATAGAAAGATAGATAGATAGATAGATAGATAAACAGATAGATAGATTGATAGATAAATAGATAGATAGAGAGAGAGCCAGGTAGATAGATAGATATATAGATAGATAGGCAGGTAGATAGATAGTTACATATATATAGAGATAGATAGATAGATAGATAGATAGATAGATAGATAGATAGATAGATAGATAGATAGATAGATAGATAGATAGATAGATAGATAGATAGATAGATAGGTATACGCACGAGAGATCGCAAGAAGACAGTAATAAAGCCGTCATTGATAATATGCTGTCTTTAATAATATTTAAACAATCGCGTGATAATATTCATTCATGCTTGAGTAATTTACATGTTTATTCTTCTAATAACTTCTATTTTAGCGTGAATACAAAGGAATGTTTCAAACTCTCGAAATTGATACGAAATCCAAAGCTATGTTACGTGGAATAATGGATACAAAGGGATCGATATAATGCATTCTAAGAATACGTCAATTATAATTACATCTCTATTAACTTGATCGTAATATGTTGGAAATTAATTAAGACATGATTAACCTAAAGGTTAAGATAATTTGTTTATGCTTCGTTTTTTCTTTATGTTTTTAGTTCTTTTTCTTGCTTTTTTTTTTTGCTTCTTTTCAGAGGACAATTATACGAAAGAATGTTTGTCTCATGACGTTGTTATCAGGACTTGCAATATACAATAAACCGCCATTTTACATATAATATCACATACAGAATGGACGCCTAATGATTGAGTTAATACAGCTGTTATGACACCACCTACATACCATCTACATCAACAACATCAACACAAACACGGTAAACTCGATACGAAGAGCTCAGGAACAACAGAAAGAGAATCCGTTGAAAGGTTTCAATTAGTGCTATTTCAACAATCAACCGCGCTTTATATTAACCAATAGAAGCCTTGATTAGTAACCTATAAACGAAAACCAAACGCTCACCATGCGTCATTCTATGACGTGAAACACCGGTGAGTTTGAAAACAACTACAGATATCCATGCGGTTGGGTAAACGACCTAGGAGATCTTAAGTTTAAGCTTGAATAAAGACCTATGAAATGCCAAAGAAAATTGGAACAACGAATGATGTCTAACAAACGACAAAGCAATGCGTGACACGAATTATATATATACTTCAAGGAGTCGTTATAGT